>NC_143483.1:0-166071 GCF_027475165.1 Benincasa hispida
TGGGGTCCCAAGGCTCATTTGGGGCACCAAACGAGTTTCGTTCGCAAAACCGTCTGGCACACGCCCCTTTTTCATCGTTATTAACCCCTGGGTTCGTTTTCGCGCAATTCCGTGCCGGAAGGTTCGGTAGCAAAAAGTGGGCCCCGGGGGCTGTTTCATGCACCAAACGAGCTCCATTCCACAAACCGTCTGGCACACGGCCTTTTTTCATCGTTCCTAACCCCTGGGTCCGTTTTCGCGCTTTTTCGTGACGGAAGGGTCGCGCACCAAAATTGGGTCCCTGGGCCCTGCCCCGCGACACCCCAGCATTCCTAGCGACACCCCAGCCAAGCCATGGGACACCCCCCAGCCAGGCCATGCAACACCCCAGCCAAGCCATGCGACACCCCAGCATGCCACCGCGACACCCCCGCGGGGCTCCGGGGGCCGTTTGGGGCTCCAAACGAGCTCCGTTCACAAAACCGTCTGGCACACGCCTCTTTTTCTTCGTTTTTAACGCCCGGGTCCGTTTTCGCGCATTTTCGTGCCGGGAGGTTCGGGAGCGAAAAGTGGGCCCCACGGCCCCGGGGGCCGTTTCGGGCACCGAACGAGCTCCGTTCGCAAAACCGTCTGGCACAGGACTTTTTATCATCATTCTTAACCCCTGGGTCCGTTTTCGCGCAATTCTGTGACGGAATGTTCGCGCACGACAAACGGACCCCCGACGCAGCCCGTGGGGTCCCGGGGCCCATTTGGGGCACCAAACGAGCTCCGTTCGCAAAACCGTCTGGCACACACCCCTTTTTCATCGTTCTTAACCCCTGCGTCCGTTTTCGCGCAATTCCGTACCGGAAGGTTCGGTAGCAAAAAGTGGGCCCCGGGGGCTGTTTCAGGCACCAAACGGGCTCCGTTCCCAAAACCGTCTGGCACACGACCTTTTTTCATCGTTCTTAACCCCTGGGTCCGTTTTCGCGCTTTTTCGTGACGGAAGGTTCGCGCACAAAAGTTGGGTCCCTGGGCCCTGCCCCGCGACACCCCTGCATGCCTAGCGACACCCCAGCCAAGCCATGCGACACCCCCCAGCCAGGCCATGCAACACCCCATCCAAGCCATGCGACACCCCAGCATGCCACCGCGACACCCCCGCTGGGCTCCGGGTGCCGTTTGGGGCACCAAACGAGCTCCGTTCACAAAACCGTCTGGCACACGCCTCGTTTTCATCGTTTTTAACGCCCGAGTCCGTTTTCGCGCATTTTCGTGCCGGGAGGTTCGGGAGCGAAAAGTGGGCCCCACGGCCCCGGGGGCCGTTTCGGGCACCGAACGAGCTCCGTTTGCAAAACCGTCTGGCACACGACTTTTTATCATCATTCTTAACCCCTGGGTCCGTTTTCGCGCAATTCCGTGACGGAATGTTCGCGCACGACAAACGGACCCCCGACGCAGCCCGTGGGGTCCCGGGGCCCATTTGGGGCACCAAACGAGCTCCGTTCGCAAAACCGTCTGGCACACGCCTTTTTTTCATCGTTCTTAACCCCTGCGTCCGTTTTCGCGCAATTCCGTGCCGGAAGGTTCGGTAGCAAAAAGTGGGCCCCGGGGCCCCGGGGGCTGTTTCAGGCACCAAACGGGCTCCGTTCCCAAAACCGTCTGGCACACGGCCTTTTTTCATCGTTCTTAACCCCTGGGTCCGTTTTCGCGCTTTTTCGTGACGGAAGGTTCGCGCACAAAAGTTGGGTCCCTGGGCCTTGCCCCGCGACACCCCTGCATGCCTAGTGTAACGGTCATGCTTGTCCAGGGCCTGTTGCCCATGGCCGCATGCCCAATCCAACCCCCTTCTAGCATATTTTCATGTCCTGTATTGTATTAGTTTAGTTAGCTTGCTTTCTTTACATTTTCATTGTAAGTGACCACTCGCCCTTTTGCATATGCAAGGGCGCCAGTTGGCTTTTTGTTCAGAATGCACTATATGGGGATAAGACTAACCATCATTTCCTCATACCCGGAGTAGTACTCTATAAAGCCGTTGTTGTTGATTATTGCTTTCTAGTCTACTACAATCTTTCTTTCTTTATACACACTCTCAAATCTTCTTACGAAAACCTTTTCTCTAAACCCGTTTTCTAAAACCATTTTCCCTCGAACGGGATTGGAGGTTGCAAGAGGCACTCGGTGTGCCATCGGCAGTCCGTATTCGAGTTGGCTGGCTTGTTCGTGAGCGGGACCAAGTGCCGCACAATCGCTAAGAGAAGCTTACGAAAGAGCGATTGTGACAGTTGGTATCAGAGCCAGGTTGGCTTATAGAGGGAAGATCAGTGATCATGTCGGCGACGAAGAACCTGAACAAGTCCCATGTGGACAGATTGGTAGAGATGGAGGAACAAATGAACCTGAACAAGTCCCATGTGGACAGATTGGTAGAGATCTCTACCTGAGAGAGGTCCCAGATAATGTTCGTTTCCTTGAGACTCGGCTACAAGAAGTTGCCGAGAAAGCCGATGGAATTGATGCGGTGGTAGGCCGCCTAGACGGATTACCCGTCAGAGAATTGATGATGAGGGTAGAGACCCTCGAGGCCAAAACAGTACGGTCCGGCAGCTTTGAACGAGACGATAGCTCCTCGGGCTCTGTTGCCCACATAGAGGAGCGTGTGGAAGAACTGGACAGCTCCCAAAAAGCACAGCTCCCACAATACTTCAGATGGTAACCGATTTATCTGAAGACTTTCGATCGGCCCTGGATGTCGTCAGAGCCGAGATAGCGGATGTGAGTGCTAGGGTGAATCTCACCATCCGAGCGGTAGGGAACCAAGCCCCACCTGGGGGAGCAATGGCAGTGAGCCGAATAAAAATCCCAGAACCGAAACCCTTCTGTGGGGTGCGAGAAGCGAAAGCCCTGGAAAATTTCATCTTCGACCTTGAGCAATACTTCAAGGCGACGAACACAGTGACTGAAGAGTCGAAAGTCACAATAGCAACAATGCATCTAGTTGAAGATGCGAAACTGTGGTGGAGATCACGGTTTACAGACATACAGGAAGGACGCTGCACTATTGATACTTGGGATAGATTGAAACAAGAACTTCGTTCGCAGTTCTTCCCTGAAAACGTCGAAATCTTGGCTCGACGAAAACTCCGAGAGCTAAAGCAAACAGGTAACATCAGGGACTATGTAAAACAGTTTGCAGGACTCATGTTGGACATACGAGATATGTCTGAAAAAGACAAGGTCTTTTGCTTTGTGGAAGGGCTGAAACCGTGGGCGAAATCAAAACTATATGAACAGAGAGTACAGGATCTCCCCTCTGCCTACGCGGCAGCTGAACGGCTATACGACCTTAGCACTGACTCACAAGATGTGAGGAAACAATCAACTTCCTCCAATGGGGGAAACAGAAATAGTCGTTCCAGTCCTCCCAGACCTGGGGGAGGAGACAAGAACACAGGGGGGGACCGTAAATCGTCCCAATCGAGATCAGGAAACAATTGGCGGGGGCCACCACAACAGCATAACAATTACAATCGGCCCCTGTCTTGTTTCATATGTAGAGGGCCACACAGGGCGGGCGAATGTCCAAATCGAACTGCGTTCAATGCTTTTCAAGCCACATTAGCCTCTACCTCCGAAGACCAGGCTGTACTGGAGGAGACGGTAACCGAGCCAGCGGTTGAAATTGAGAATCCCAGGATGGGGGCATTGAAGTTCCTATCTGCACTCCAGAAGAATATGGGAAAGGCGACGGAGCCACTAGAGAAAGGTCTCATGTATGTAGACGCTTGGGTCAACCAAAGATCGGCCAAAACCACTATGGTTGACTCTGGAGCTACCCATAACTTCATGGCTGAAACGGAAGCTCGCCGCCTGAACTTGAATTGGGAAAGAGATGCAGGGAAGATGAAAGCTGTGAATTCCGCAGCCCTACCAATTACGGGGATAGCGAAGAGAACTCCGGTGAAGTTAGGAGACTGGAAGGGCTTCGTTGACTTCGTAATTGTCAAGATGGATGATTTCGACGTGGTACTGGGGATGGAATTTCTGCTTGAACATAAAGTCATACAAATGCCCCTCGCCAAATGCTTGGTCATTACCGGATCTTCACCCACCGTAGTCCAAGCCAGTATCAAGCAGCCAAATGGGGTGAGAATGATCTCAGCCCTCCAATTGAAGAGGGGCCTGGCCCACGACGAACCCACGTTCATGGCCATCCCGATAGAGTCAGTTGAGTCCACTGAAGAGGAGGTCCCCCAAGACGTTCTATTTGTCTTGGAAAAGTATCGGGACGTCATGCCGAAAAGCTTGCCCAAGTCCTTACCCCCACGAAGGGGGATTGACCATGAGATTGAGTTGTTGCCAGGGGCAAAGCCGCCTGCCAAGAATGCATATCGGATGGCCCCGCCAGAATTGGCTGAGCTTCGGAAACAGTTAGACGAGTTGTTAGAGGCAGGATTTATCAGACCGGCGAAGGCTCCTTATGGAGCCCCAGTACTGTTCCAGAAAAAGAAGGATGGTAGCCTACGGTTGTGCATCGACTATCGGGCCTTGAATAAGCTCACAGTCCGCAACAAATATCCCCTTCCTATCATCACTGACTTATTTGATCAGCTTCATGGTGCTAAGTATTTCTCGAAGCTGGACCTACGGTCTGGATATTATCAGGTTCGAATTGCTGAAGGAGACGAACCTAAGACGACTTGTGTCACGAGATACGGAGCCTTCGAATTCCTCGTGATGCCTTTTGGCCTCACTAATGCTCCAACAACGTTCTGTACCCTAATGAACCAAGTGTTTCACGAATACCTCGACAAATTCGTCGTAGTGTATCTTGATGACATTGTGGTCTATAGTGCCTCGCTGGAGGACCATCGACATCACCTCCAACTAGTCTTTGAAAAGTTGAGGAGAAATCAGTTGTATGTAAAGAGAGAGAAGTGCTCCTTTGCCCAAGAGCGCATAAATTTCCTCGGCCACGTGATTGAGTGTGGTCGGATTGGTATGGAAGAGGGCAAGGTGGCTGCAATTAGAGATTGGAGGGTACCATCATCCGTGACCGAATTACGATCCTTCCTCGGACTAGCCAACTACTATAGGCGGTTCGTAGAAGGATTCTCGAGAAGAACAGGGCCGTTAACCGAACTGTTGAAGAAAGATAGCCAATGGAGCTGGACTCCCGAATGTCAGGCCGCTTTTGAGGGCCTGAAGGAAGTGATGATTGAGGGGCCGGTCCTCGGAATTGCCGACGTGACCAAGCCATTTGAAGTAGAGACTGATGCTTCTGACTTCGCGTTGGGCGGTGTTCTCCTCCAAGACGGACACCCCATCGCGTACGAGAGTAGAAAATTAAATGATGCCGAACGGAGGTATGCCGCCTCCGAGAAAGAGATGTTAGCAGTAGTTCACTGCTTGAGGGCCTGGAGACAGTATCTCTTGGGGGCCAAGTTCGTGGTCAAGACCGACAACAACTCCATTTGTCACTTCTTCAACCAACCGAAGTTGTCGTCGAAACAGGCACGGTGGCAGGAGTGTCTAGCGGAGTTCGACTTCCAGTTCGAACATAGATCCGGGAAAAGCAACCAAGCGGCTGATGCTCTTAGCCGGAAGAGTGAACATGCGGCCCTGTGCATGTTCGCCCACCTACAAGCAAGTACGTTGAGTGCAACGGTACGAGAAACTGTCAAAACTCACTTGACAAGTGACACAGCAGCACAGGCCATCTTACAGTTGGCCAGAGAAGGAAAGACACGCCAGTTCTGGGTGGAAGATGATCTACTATACACCAAAGGCAATCGCCTCTACATCCCCAGATCCGGGGAGTTACGAAGGTCGCTGATGAAGGAATGTCACGACACACCGTGGGCAGGACACAATGGTTGGCAGAGGACTTATGCCCTTCTGAAGCAAGGCTACTATTGGCCAAGTCTTCGAGACGATGTCATGCAATTTACCAAGACTTGCCTTGTCTGCCAACAAGATAAGGTTGAAAGGGCAAAATTAGCGGGTCTACTAGAACCCCTACCTGTGCCCTCTAGACCGTGGGAGAGTGTGTCTCTCGACTTCATCACCCATTTGCCCAAGGTGGGAGAGTTTGAATCGATCCTTGTTATCATCGACCGGTTCTCGAAATATGCCACGTTCGTTCCAACGCCGAAAATGTGCACAGCCGTGATGACTGCTCAGCTGTTCTTCAAACACATTGTGAAATTATGGGGTGTCCCCATGAGCATTGTTAGCGACCGGGACGGAAGATTCACTGGGACATTCTGGACAGAATTGTTCAGAATATTGGGATCATCACTGAATATCTCTTCTAGCTATCATCCCCAAACTGACGGTCAGACGGAACGCTTCAACAGTATGCTCGAGGAATATTTGCGTCACTTTATCGACGCTAGACAGAAGAACTGGGTCCAATTGTTAGATGTGGCTCAGTTCAGCTTCAATAGCCAACAGAGTTCTGCGACCGGAAAAACGCCCTTCGAAGTGGTGTGCGGCAGACAGCCACTCATGCCACACTTGGTGGACCACCCTTATGCAGGCAAAAGTCCTCAGGCACATAACTTCACTAAAGAGTGGAGCAAAACCTCTGAGATTGCTCGCGCCTACCTAGAAAGAGCATCAAAGAGGATGAAGAAGTGGGCTGATAAGAAACGGAGGGTCCTTGAGTTTCAAGCTGGGGACAAGGTCCTGATCAAGCTACGACCGGAACAGTTTCGTTTCCGAGGCCAGAGAGACCAACGGCTAGTAAGGAAATATGAAGGTCCAGTGGAGGTAATTGAGAAGGTCGGGAGAACCTCATATAGGGTTCAGTTACCCTCATGGATGAAGATTCATCCTGTCATCCATGTGAGTATCCTGAAGCCCTATTATCCCGATCCCGAGGACGAACAACGAAACGTGCTAAGGCGCCCACCGGTCACAATGAAGAGTTCTGCTGAGAAAGAAGTTGCACGAATCCTGGATAAACGTACGCGCCGTATCGGAAGACCCAGACGAGAATTGACAGAGTTCTTAGTGAAATGGAAGGATCTCCCCGACGAAGAGATCAGTTGGGAGCGGGCCGAAGACTTGAAGAGTGCAGCTCCAGCCATCGCAGATTTTGAACAAGGTCGGTTGACGGGGACGTCAACCAATTAAGTGGGGGAGAATGTAACGGTCATGCTTGTCCAGGGCCTGTTGCCCATGGCCGCATGCCCAATCCAACCCCCTTCTAGCTTACTTTCGTATCCTATATTGTATTAGTTTAGTTAGCTTGCTTTCTTTACATTTTCATTGTAAGTGACCACTCGCCCTTTTGCATATGCAAGGGTGCCAGTTGGCTTTTTGTTCAGAATGCACTATATGGGGATAAGACTAACCATCATTTCCTCATACCCGGAGTAGTACTCTATAAAGCCGTTGTTGTTGATTATTGCTTTCTAGTCTACTACAATCTTTCTTTCTTTATACACACTCTCAAATCTTCTTACGAAAACCTTTTCTCTAAACCCGTTTTCTAAAACCATTTTCCCTCGAACGGGATTGGAGGTTGCAAGAGGCACTCGGTGTGCCATCGGCAGTCCGTATTCGAGTTGGCTGGCTTGTTCGTGAGCGGGAACAAGTGCCGCACAATCGCTAAGAGAAGCTTACGAAAGAGCGATTGTGACACCTAGCGACACCCCAGCCAAGCCATGCGACACCCCCCAGCCAGGCCATGCAACACCCCATCCAAGCCATGCGACACCCCAGCATGCCACCGCGACACCCCCGCTGGGCTCCGGGTGCCGTTTGGGGCACCAAACGAGCTCCGTTCACAAAACCGTCTGGCACACGCCTCTTTTTCATCGTTTTTAACGCCCGAGTCCGTTTTCGCGCATTTTCGTGCCGGGAGGTTCGGGAGCGAAAAGTGGGCCCCACGGCCCCGGGGGCCGTTTCGGGCACCGAACGAGCTCCGTTCGCAAAACCGTCTGGCACACGACTTTTTATCATCATTCTTAACCCCTGGGTCCGTTTTCGCGCAATTCCGTGACGGAATGTTCGCGCACGACAAACGGACCCCCGACGCAGCCCGTGGGGTCCCGGGGCCCATTTGGGGCACCAAACGAGCTCCGTTCGCAAAACCGTCTGGCACACGCCCCTTTTTCATCGTTCTTAACCCCTGCGTCCGTTTTCGCGCAATTCCGTGCCGGAAGGTTCGGTAGCAAAAAGTGGGCCCCGGGGGCTGTTTCAGGCACCAAACGGGCTCCGTTCCCAAAACCGTCTGGCACACGGCCTTTTTTCATCGTTCTTAACCCCTGGGTCCGTTTTCGCGCTTTTTCGTGACGGAAGGTTCGCGCACAAAAGTTGGGTCCCTGGGCCCTGCCCCGCGACACCCCAGCATGCCTAGCGACACCCCAGCCAAGCCATGCGACACCCCCCAGCCAGGCCATGCAACACCCCATCCAAGCCATGCGACACCCCAGCATGCCACCGCGACACCCCCGCTGGGCTCCGGGTGCCGTTTGGGGCACCAAACGAGCTCCGTTCACAAAACCGTCTGGCACACGCCTCTTTTTCGTTCCCAATACTGCTTGGCACACGATACCATGAAACTTTGAAAGACCATAACTTTGAGCACAGTTGTCCGAATTGGATGATTTTTTTTTTCATTTCATTTAACTTTTCGAGATCTACACCCTGGCAAGTTGCCGAAGGCAGCTTGTCCAATCTTTCGACCCAAAAAACGGCTTTTTTGGTCCTCAAATCAGATTACATAATGTTTTTCTTCAATGTTACATCTTTTTGATGTCTGCAATCAACTCCTTGAAGTTTCATTATGGTCCTCATTTTCGTATTTGCTTTCATTTATATGGATGAACAATGCAAATTCATACAAAATTTGAGTGGTTTAGATGGGCTTGCCATTCACAAGATTAGTCGACCTACGGTTGCTCCCTCGTTTCACGGGCAAGAACACTCCGGAATGGAAACGAAAACGAAACTGGAAGTTGTGAGAGAGAGTTGTTTTAATATTCTTGAAGTAATGAATTTACATTTTGATGCTAAATTAAATTCAAATACTTTTTCTAAGGGCTTTTGGCCACTCATAATTATTGTTCATTATTGGCAATAATAGTGATCGATAAAATATGGGACATTTAAAAATCAAAACTAAAATATATTTTTTTCCTTACAAATGGTCTTTCTTTAATAACATGAGGAAAATAAAATTTCTTTCTTTGAATGAATGTTGTGGGATATTAATATCTTCCCCATTCACAAAAGACCTCTGAACTCTTTATCTTTTATTTGTAGATCAATTTAACATATTTTGGGTTCCCAGTGACACGCTCTAAATAAGGATGAGAAACAACTCTATTTGCATCATAGATCAACCTTCAAATCGCAATACTAAACACCCTGAACTTCAACAACCATCTGAGTTCCTCATCAAATCTGAAGTTAGATGATGGAAATTATGTCTTGTGGAAATCCACAATTCTCGCACTCTTACGAGGATAATGATTAGATGTTTCATTCTTGGATCGAAATCCAAACTAGAAGAAAGCATTCCTCTGGAAATAGATCCGACTATGATGATTCTAAACCCGACATTCGAAGACTGCATGGTCAAAAACCAATCCCTGCTCCACTAGCTACTTAGTTCCATGCAGGCAATAGTTGCAAGTTAATCTCTACAACTTACCTCGGCCTCAGATGTTTGGAAAGGCATAGAAGAATATTTTGGGATTGTAAATACATGCCAGACCAATCAACTTTGCTATACACTGCAACACACAAAGAAGGGCACAAAGGAAATGTATGAATTCTTGGCTTAGATGAAATAGAGTACAACCAAAATGAACATTGCACGTGAAAGTGTGTCAAATCTAGCATCATTTGAAAGTCGACTCGAGAACCTCAACATAATTCCTAAGCCCGTTGAAATCTCCAACCCAGGTGCAAATCTAGCATCAAATAGATTTCAAGGAAATAATTCCAAAAGAGGCAGAAATCCAGTTAACAGAGATTTTAGGTACAACCAAAATTGTGGAGGAGACTATATGAACAATCACAATTGTGGAAGACGAGGAGGAAGAGAATGAAACACTAGAAGATCCTACAGTGCTAATAACAAGTCCACATGCCAAGTTTGCAGAACATATGGGTACTCTATAGTTTATTGCCATCATCATTATAACAAAGAATATATGGGATCATCCAATCACCAAAATAATGGAGGTAACAGCAAGATGAATGCCTTCACAGCAACTCCTGAAGTGGTGACCAACCTAATGTGGTATGCTGATTCTGGAGCTACAAATCATAGCACACCGAAGCTTGCAAATCTAAATCAAAGAACAAATCAAAGAACTGAGTATCATAGTAATGAATCTCTTGTTGGAGGTAATGGTAATTTGCTGAAATTGAGCATATTGGTAATTCTTCTTTCATCCCAAAAACAACACCTACAAAAACTTTGCACTTGCAAAATATTCTCTATCATCCAAATTTAACTAAAATTTACTTAGCATCTCAAAATTGACTAAAGATAACAATGTACTTGTTGAGTTTCACTTTGATGTGAAGAACAAAGCAACCAAGATGGTGGGAAGGGAGAGTTGAAGATGGTCTCTACCATATGAAGCTGCACAATGGGAATCACTCCTAAACCCACCATTCTTTCAAAGTCGAAAGGACTTCAACCGTATGTTTCTTTTTCTCTAAGTCAAGTGTTATGTACCCAAAAGTATTTCTCTCTAAGTCTGAAGGTCCCTTTGATTTTGACTTAAGAAAAAAGTTTTTTAAAAAACCCATTTTTATTAAACACTTTTGATAAAAGTGATTAAAATACACTTGAAAAACTATTTTTAGTGGTTATAATGCTCTAATTTATTTCAAATTGACTTATTTTTTTTTAAATTAAACACTTGAAAATGTATTCCAAACGCACCCTGAATCTGTTTCAGAAGTGTGGCATGGGGTATGGGACATCCCTCATTCCAAGTCCTTCATCAAGTCTTAAATTATCGTAATTTTAATTAAAATAAATGAAATATCCTTCTTCTGCGATTCTTGTCAACTTAAAAAATATCACATTCTTTCTTTCATACTATCAACTTCTCATGGTTCCAAACTACTTGATTTAATTCACACTGACTTATGATGACATGCACCACATCCAACCAATGAAGGACATCACTTCTACATCTCATTTCTCGATTATTGAACTCGATTTACTCACCTATAACCTCTCGGAAACAAAAGGCGAGGCCCTTAAGAGTTTTCTTGAATATAAACAATTAGTTGAGGATCGATTTAGCTATAACATTAAAATTATTCAAGCAGATTGGGGAGGGGAGTTTCGTTCTTTTATTCGGAAGGGGTTGAATCTCAATGCGGAAGCGTTTTACCATTTTTTGTCTTTGAATTGGGATGAGAAAAAATATACATAACTGAAAAATAGGAACTAAGTTAAGCACAAAAGAGACTTACAGCTCACCTAAACGACCATAGGTGACATGACCTCAATCCTGAGTGTTTCGGAAACTCCTACCTTTGAGAACGAACCTTTGATTAGTATGAGCGAGAGTGGCCAGATTGCCAACTCAACATGCCTACCTTTTTGGGGACTTGTCTTATTTAGAAGCAGGAAACTCTGTTACATAATATGAAATTCACTCATTCCCAAAAGTAGGGGTAAGTAGATAGATTTCTCCCTTAAGGGCTAATTCCGGGGCTTGAACATAGTGGCCACAACTTCTCTTTGGAAGAGAGGACTCGGTCATTGTAGGACTATCAATTATGTTCATTAGAGGGATCAGTGGTACTGAAAGAGATAGATGTAAGTATAAGGGCATGGCGGTTATTGGCCGAGTTGTACTTATGAGCGACTGTGAAGGGTTGTCCCACTGTTGATTGGTTAAGATGAACACATAATATATCTATAGTAAGAAGAGTTCGGCTATTGGTCTTTAGTGAAGTTTCTGGCAGTTAGCAGATGGTGGATCCCGTGACTAAAGAGTTTAGTCAGTTATTCACGTACTATTGGAGCTTCGAGCTACAGGTCCATAAGGTCCCCTAGGTAGCTCAATGAATTCAAGTTGAGAATCAGTTCTTGGTGTTGATTTGAAATGTTCAAATTGACAAGAGGTAATTTAATTATATATGATATGATCGGTGTGGTGTATGAGATACATCTAGTGGAGGATTAATGTAAATGAGATTTACACTAAAGACCATGGAATATAACAAGAGCTATGGTTTATATGTTTCATGAGATGAAATATTAAAACTATAGGTTATAAATATAGTATGGTATCATTTGTATTTATAATAATATTAATTATTGGATCTCTTTTTTTCTAGTAACAAATTGAGTGGGAGGTTATTAGTGGTTTCATGGTAACCGTGAGATAAAAGGAAAAATGTTTTCTTAAATTTAGTAAGAATGTTAATTTGAGATTTCCAATCTTGGAAAGATCTCACGAAAAAGGTTGTCAAGTGTATCAGATTTAATAAACGACAGCTTCAAAAGACTAGACGATCGTGGAGATTTTCTATATGATAGACTCTCAGCTGGCCAATGAGCTAAACGATCACATAGCTTTTACTAGACGATCGCATAGCTTTTGATAAACGTTTGGGCATCGACCTATATGATAGGCTTTATCTCCTCTCACTTGCTCAATCGTTTACATGATTGTTCTTCTCTGGTCTCATCCTCTAAACAAGTCACACTCTGGATTCTCACACCAAAAATACTGAGGTAACCTTTTTGGTGGTTTCATACTCAACTCGATATAGTCGAGGTTCTGTGGAGGCCGTTACTGGTGTTAGTGGTGTTCATGATCTTGGAGATCTTTGTTGTGATCGTGCTGCGTAGCGGTCATAGTGTACGGGCGTTCATGTGTTTCCGTGTTGCTGTGATTGAGCGTTCGTGATCAAGGGTCTTGAAGATGAGTCCTCAAAGGTTTGTGAAATTTGGAATGATCCTTCCGCTACTCATGGAAATCCTCGTATTCGTTTTCCTTCAATTGGTATTAGAGCCATGTTCATATATGATCATGTAGGTAGTAACTATGCGACGAGGCATGCTAACTATACGATCGTTTAGCTCTGCGAGCGTTGGTAAACGATAGAGAAAATCATTTGTTCTTTCATGTAGACGATCGTGGGATGTTTGATCCACGATAAGTGGAGACGTGTTGCTTTGCCCGGACGATTCAAGACCTGGTTCGCCTGTTTGAACCGGAGACTCCTTGTTTTGTAATAGTTAGCTTTAGTTTTGAGGATTTGAGGCAATTTACCCCGGTTCATCAACATTTGTTTATTATACATGTGATATATGGTGTTTATATGGAAAAGTGTTTGACATATAGTTTGAAACCAAAAAGAAATCAGAATCAAGATTTCCATGAGCAGCGGAACAAGACTATTCCAAATTACAATCACGAATGAACATATATTTACAGTCGACTTCAAACAAGTAGTTAGACAATTCATACAGAGAAATTACAACATGAATAACTACAAATGCAGTAAGGGAAAACTCTACACACATTTACAGATGCATGTCCATGTTCCGTTACGTGACTGCTTGAACAATCAGCAACCACGAATGCTCGATCTACACACTGCAACACTACACGAACACTTTGCGTTTGTCCTCAACAATCTCCTTGATCACGAACTCCTCCACAACACGAATGAATTCCTCCACAGCATCACGAACGGGCTCCAGAAAACCTCGACGATGTCGAGTTGAGTGTGACACCACCAACAAGGCTACCTTGGTATTCTCGGTGTGAGAATCCAGAGGGTGGGCTTTGTTCGAACTTGGCATGAGGCAGACGAAGGAGGAAACAACGATCGCGTACACGACTGGGCAAGTGGGAGATGGCGGAGACCTATCATATAGGTCGATGCTCAATCGTTTAGATAAAGCTATGCGGTCATCTAACAAAAGCTATGTGATCGTTTAGTCTATCGTTTAGCTTGGTCTGCCACCAACAGACACTACACAATCATTTACCTTGGGCCAGCGATCGTCTAGCAAAACTATACAATCATTTAGTTAATACTGCACGATCGTTTAACTCTACTTTACACGATCGTTTAGCTCGCCCAACCGTCGTTTAGTAAATCTGTATTTACTTGATGACTTCGTGAGTTTCTTTTGCGCGGAGAGAAAACTCAAAAACTTTTTTCAATTGTTTAAACAAAACTCTTTTTCAGAATAGGAAAACTATTTTCCTTTTAAACTCACGGTTACTATGATTCAATAACCACCCACTACTTTGGTTATTTAAAAGAAAAGGAATTAATTATCCAATAATTAATATTATTATAAACATAAATGATAACCAACTTATCATACTATTTTTATAACCTATAGTTTTAATATTTCATCTCATGAAACATATAAACCATAGTTCTTTTTCTATTTCATAGTACTTAATGTAAATCTCATTTACATCAATCCTCCACTAGATGTATCTCATACATCATACCAATTATATCATATATAATCAAAATACCTCTTGTCAATTTGAACATTTCAAATCAACACTAAGAACTGATCCTCAACTGAATCCATTGAGCTACCAAGAGGACCTTATGGACTTTTAGCTCGAAGCTCCAAAGGTACGTGAATAACTGAGTAAACTCTTTAGTCACGGGATCCACTATCCATTAACTGCCAGGCACTCCACTAAAGATCGACAGCTGAACTCTCCTTACCATAGGTATATTAAGTGTCCATATTAACCAATGAGCAGTGCGACAACCCTTCACAAATCGCTCATAAGTACACCTGTAAACCTCGTACTCTATTTTTCCTAAAAAAGTGAGTAAAAAGCATGTTAAGTAAAATTATGAAAGGAGGTAAAGAAAGTAGGAAGATGTAGGAAGAAAATTCTAAGTGTTAGAAATACTTAGTCAAGGGTGAGTTTTAGATAATATAATAAGTGAAAATTGGCTAAGTATGGAAGCAAAATGTAGGCATGCATTGATGGAGAAGTGTGGACGCATGAGGTTGCGTGTGTAGCAACCAAGGCTTGTAAAGGCTAAGTGTCACACCCCATCCCAGACCACCCTCTTAGCCTAGAAAAGGGCGTGACTGCAGCAATTATCAACCCTTTGGCTGACACTACCTAAAAACTCTTGCGGAAATAACTCTGATACCAATGTATAAATTCAACAAACAACTGATTAAGTAGGCCCATTTTATTTTACAACAATGTAATGTTTATACAACTTCAAGACTTAATTATAAAGTTTACAACAACAACTGTAAAACCCTCTGGAAGTGTAACTGTGACTTGTGGCAAACCTTGACCTTAGCAGCACCCTGGAACTCCTCACCTTTTGCTACCTGGAGGGGGGGAGAGGGGTAAAACATAAAACATGGAAAACATGAGCTATAAAGCCCAGTGAGTGGTGCCTTTAGATAAACAAATAACTTTGTCAACAGAAATATACTTTTGGGAAAGCAATACATAGTCAACAAGAATATTACCAAAAGTTCATTATTATTTTCCAGCCAAACCGTGGACAATCCCCAGCTCGACCGGTGGTTAAAACAATCAACCCCAGCTTGACAGCTGGTCATCACATAATAAAAACATCCCCAGTACTTTCACACGTATACTAAGACAACAACAATTCCTGTGGAAACTTTCCCTGTACCCTATTATCCCGCCAATGTGCACATCGACTATTTTCCCACTAGCTATGCTTAAGTAACTTGACTATATTTCCCGCAGGTTGTCATCAACTATCATTTCCCACCTACAGAAGCCGACTATATTTTTCCGCCAAGTACCCTTTTAAAGCATGCTAACTATGTATCCCGGGTACAATTTCAGTTTCCAAAACAAACATACAAGCAATATCTCAACAAGCATAGTAATTAGATAAACATATATCCCTGATCATGCCAATTTAACATTATCCCCTATATATATTTACCTATATATAGAAATTATATCAACAATACAACACACAATAACCACTCACCTTGGTTGGTTAGGAACTTTCCTTTCCAAAATTCCTTAGGTTTCCTTGGTTTCCCTTTTTGAACCCTAAATTCCAGATTCAATATCATCTTAGATTACTCATAGTTCTAGACCTTATTTTAAGATAATTCCTTCGAAAAATATGTTCTAAAATGTCTCAGTAATCTTACCATAAAATATTAGCTTAGAACTCTTCGTGGTTTAGTCGAAATCTTCAAAACATCAATACTGGCCCGGCTTACCCGACAGCCTGACCCTTCTGCCTTCTTCTCAGCTTCCAGCCCGATTCCTTGGAGCTTCTTCTCCGGCAACCCCACCATGAAAACTAGACTATTTTAGCTTTTAGATTTATTTAGAATCACTCCCAACACATGAGTATTCTGGGAGAACTCCTTGTTCCAAATTGATACTACTTCCTGTCTTTTCTGCCCGACAGCATCTCCCCTCTTGGAACTCCTTGACCAACGCATGGTTTTCTCCCACTTAGTCCTCACACACTCTTCTTGATGTCCTTTGAAGAGAATTTGAGTTCTCATATAAATTCCTTATCCCTATTTATAGGTGTCCAAGATTGCTCCATGGCCAATGCCTCTTACTTGGCCGCATGACCAAGTGTCTCTTCCTTACACCATCAACGCAATCTTGCATCAGCATAAGCCAAAGTGTCTTCTTCTCCTTTCACCAACGCATTGCCCCCATCCTTTACATGTCTTCTTATACCTCCACCTAATTTGCTTAAGGTTTAAGAATTCCTCCTAACAGGCCACATGTCCGAATGACATCCTCCATGAGTTCATCGTTCTTATGCGTCCACAAACCCTTGGATGCCTAATGCATATTAGGACATCAACGCACAGTCCATACTCAATGCATATCCTACAATCAACGCATAGTATGCCAATTCACTACCATCGCAATCCAACTTAGCTATCTCAAGAGCTAGCCATCACCAATGCATAGGATGGATGTTCATCCTCAACGCATGGCTCACTAGGTATCACCGCAAGGCATGCCCGACATGGCGCATGGTGCTTGGCATAGGCACTAGCTGCTCGACGCATGGGCGTGTAGCTTAGGTGCTGGCCACCGACGCATGGGCTACTCGGCTGCATGGGCATGCTTGGCCACATGGGCATGGCCGTTCGACAGGGCGCTCACTGTATAGGCATCGACGCATGGGCATGGCCGCTCGACAGGCTTGACAGCGCTCGATGCATGGTGCTTGGCACACACATGGGCGCTCAGTAGGCTCGGCAGTGCTCGACGCATGGGCTGGGTACATCGATGCATGCCTGAGCAGTTTAGCCTAGGTTGCTCGACGCATGGCTGGGCGTCTGGCCAAGGTTGCTTGACGCATGGCTGGGCATTTAGCCAAGGTTGCTCAACGCATGCCACCCTCCAGCCCTCATGCCATCCCAATGCCTCACCCTCGGCTGCCATCCTTCAACCACCTGCCACCCTTCAATGCATCCTTCCATTTTCCTTCCTTCAGCCACATGCCATCTACCAACAACCCTTCTAACACATCAACAAAACCCTTTCAACGCATCCCACACAACCATCTTCCTTCACCAAGCATACCACCACCAACGCATCCCTTCAACTTTCTTCCAACGCATCCATTGAGTCTAATGTGTTGGTCTAACCTTCAAGGCATTCGTCACCCTCACTTTAAATTCTCCCTTTGCCCAAGTAATCTTTCCAAGATCCAAACACCTAGTCAAATTTTCATCAACTAAAGCATAACTCAAGGAAAAATCTATTCAACACTTAGAAATTTCTCTCTCTTCAACATAGGATTTAACTTTTACTTAGTCAATTTCCTTAACCACCTGCTTAAGTAGGAATAATGGAAATCCAGGTTTCACACTAAGTGTTGAAAGCAAGGATAAACTATGCGTTGGTACTAAGGATGAACGTATGAGTTAAAATGCATGATGTGTTGATAAGGCATGCGACAGCCTCAAGTGTGTGTGAGTAAAGGCGTTGGACGATTGTGTAGCAGATGAGTGGCACTATACGATTAGGTATGCGATTGTATAGTAGTGAACGACACTACACGATGAGGTAGGCTATCACACCCCACCCCAGACCACCTTCTTATGCCTAGGAAAGGGCATGACTGCAGCAGTTATCAACCCTTTTGTTGACACTTACTGCCTAATAACTCTTGCAGAATAACTCTGATACCAAAATATAACTCATATACAGCGGAATGTCTTTAGGCCAAAAATTTATTAATTCAGAAGCATAACGTAGTTAGAGTCAACATTAGATTCATAAGTCCCAAGCCCAAAAACCCTAGTCCCTATATGAACAACAGTAACATGTGTACAATATTTACAGTAACCACCTAAACCGACAGTTTACAATGTCTTTATTCTTTAGTGGCAAAGCAGATGCAGAGCTATCTTCTGAGAATTTGACCACTACCTGGGGGGAAGGAAAACATTTGAAAACGGGGTGAGCTTGCTAGCCCAGTGAGTGACTTAAGAAAGATAATTGATTCTCATGCAAAAATCTCAATAAAGTGTTTAACTGAAATATAAGCTTTCTACAGTACCTTGTACTACAGTATAAACATTTCCCAAGCATAAAGCATATAAAGTAATCATAAAATATTAAAACTGTTTCTCAGTTAAGAATAACTCCACTGTGGGTAAAAACTATCCCAACACCAACTGCTAGTCAAGAGAGAACCCTTTTACTCAATCTCTGACTTTAACTACCTATGTGCACGTGGCCATGCTAAGTACCGTCATACCTTAGGTACTTACGCTCAGATACCTTCTCAAATGTCCTTCAGTATTGAGCTACTAGGATACCTTCTCAAACATCCTTTAGTATCTGGTTGGTTTGGTACCTTCTCAAACGTCCTTCAGTACCAATAGATACCTACTCAAATGTCCTTCAGTATCTAGTTGGGCGGATACCTTCTCAAATGTCCTTCGGTATCATGTTTTAAGTAAAACTAGTCATAAATGACTTTCTTTAAAGCATGTAAAGTATAACACATATAAAGAACATAGCTTTAAAGATACTAATGCATGCTGGGTATATTTAACACGTATAAATAGCTTTTCAACAAACTTCTCACACATGCATGCGTTTAAAACATAACTCATGGTTTGGTTGGAAATCACTTTGTAAAACTAGCTGGCATGAGAATAATCTTCTTTAAAACATTATTTCTATAAAACATTGTAAATCAAACATTTTAGTTTTAGTCACCTCGATCACTTAGGAACTTTTCACTCTAGTAGTTCCTTTTCTACCTCGGGCTCCCTTTTTTACCCCTAGAATCTAGATTCAACTTACAGCTCAGATTATTCATAGCTCTAAACCTTATTTTGAGATACTTCCTTCTACAAATATATCCTAAAATGTCTCAGGAAGCTTGCCCTCAAATTTGAGCTCATAACTCTTCGTGTTTTTGCCAGAATTTCAAACTCTTCAAGACTGGCCCAAGGTTATTCGATAGCCTGACCCTTCTGTCTTCTTCTCAGTTTCCAGACCGATCCCTTCGAGCTTTTTCCAGAAGCCCTACCCTAAAAACTAGACTTCCAGAGATTTCAGGTGGCTTTGGAATCACTCCAAATTCACAAGTAAATTGGGAGTTCTCCTCGTCTTAAATTGATGCTGTTTTCCAGACTTCACTGTCCGATGCGTCCACTTTGAAGCTCTATGATCAATGCATGGATTTTGCTCTTAACTCAAGATTTACTCAACTTTCTCACTCTTTTTAAACGTATTTTGAGTTATGATCTGAAAAATGAATTCTTTGGCTCTATTTATAGGCGTCCAAACCTTCTCCAAATTCAACACCTCCTACTTGGCTGCATGTCCAAGTGTTTCTCCCTCATACTACCAATACATCTTTTTGATCAACGCAATCTAAATGTATTTCTCCTATGTAGCCAACGCATGAGATTCAAATTGAATGTCCTCTGATGCAACCACCTCAAATGCTTATGGTTTAAGGCTTCCTCCAAGAAGACACATGGTTTGATGACATTTTTTTAGGTGATCTCATCCTTTATATGCGTCCAACTCTTGGATATTCAATGCATAGTCCACTACTCAATGCATAGCCTATAATCAACGCATAGCAATCCAACTTACTACCATCACAATCTAACTTAGCCATCGCAAGAGCCAACCATCACCAACGCATAGGGTCGCCGCTCATCCTAGATGCATGGCTCACTAAGTAGGCACGCTTGGCACGGGCGCATGGTGCTTGGCATAGGCTCTAGTGACCGACACGTGGGTGTGTTGCATAGGCACTAGCCACTCGACGCATGGGCGTGCTGCATAGGCGCTGGCCATCGCTTGCTTGCTCGGCCGCATGGCAGGAGTTTTCGATGCACGGTCACTTGACAGGGCTCTTCGATGCATAGGCATGGCCACTCAGTCAGGGCGCTCGCTGCACAGGCATGGCCGCTCGACGCATGGCAGGGGCACTTGGTTGGCTGCATGATGCATTATGCAAGGGCACTATGCATCGACCGCTCTACGCATTAGGCAAGGGCGCATGGCTTACCGCTAGATACTCCGCTATTTCTCTCTTCATACCAGGCCACCATACGATCTCTTTAATGTCCTGTACATCTTCGTACTGCCTGGATGCATAGCATAGGCCGAACTATGTGCTTCTTCTAGAATAGCTTGTTTAAGTGCTAAGACTTTAGGTATGCATATCCTACCCTCTTTTAGTAGCGCTTTGTCGGCGCTAATTGATAGTTCGTCCTCAATCCTTTACCTACTTCTTCAGCTAACTTCTGAAGATCAAAATCCTTTAATTGTTCACGTAGAATATCTTCTACGAGAGTAGGACACACTTGAAATGAAGCTAGTAAACCTCCTGTTTGACTGACTGATAATGCTGCCCGAGCATTATACAACTCATGAAACAATGTACCCTTCACTGAATTGATACTAGCTGTAGCTGATCTAGTTTTTCAACTTAGAGCATCAACTACCACATTTGCTTTACCTGGGTGATAGTCAATTGTACAGTCATAATCTTTGATCAACTCGAGCCATCTTCTCTGTCTCAAGTTCAAATCCTTTTGATCAAAGATATACTTCAGACTCTTATGATCCATGAATATATGACAACGGTCACCAAATATGTAATGTGTCACACCCACTCCCAAGCCTTAGCCCCCGAGACGTATGAGGGAGCGTGAGGGTACACCAGTAGTATTCTAAAACAACATTTCACTTTAATGTTTCCCCCTTTATCTATTAAAGATTTCAACATGTTTACAATACTCTATCGAACTTGTGGAAATAACTCTAATACCAATGTACAAATTGAACAATCAACTGATTAAGTAGGCCCATTTTATTTTACAACAATGTAACATTTATACAACTCCAAGACTTAAATACATAATTTACAACAACAACTGTAAAACCTTCCGGAAGTGTGCCTGTGGCATGTAGCAGACCTTGACCTTAGTAGAACCCTGGAACTCCTCACCTTTCGCTACCTTGGGGTGGGGGGGAGGAGGTAAAACATAAAACATGGAAAACATGAGCTATAAAGCCCAGTGAGTGGTGCCTTTAGATAAACAAATAACTTTGTCAATAGAAATATATTTTTGGGAAAGCAATGCATAATCAACAAGAACGTTACCACAAGTTTATTATTATTTTCCAGCCAAACCACTGGACAATCCCCAGCTCGACCACTAGTTAAAACAACCAACCCCAACTTGACCGCTAGTTATCACATAATATAAACATCGCCAGTACTTTCACACGTATACTAAGACAACAACAATTCCCGTGGAAACTTTTCTTGTACCCTATTATCCCTCCAATGTGCACATCGACTATTTTTCCCGCTAGCTATAATTAGGTAACTTGACTATATTTCCCGCTGGTCGTCGCCGACTATAATTTCTCGCCGATCGAAGCCGACTATATTTTCCCGCCAAGTACCTTTTCAAGCATGCTAACTATATATCCCGGGTACAATTCCAGTTTCCAACACAAACATACAAGCATAGTAATCAGATAAACATATATCTGCTGCTACTCTGCTACTCTGCCACTCTGCCACTCAAAGAAATAGGTTGAAGGAAGCTTAATTGAAGACCTGTATTAGTTAGTACACATATGTTTGTCTAGCGACTAATATTCTAGATAGGGCTCAGTAAGTTGTAATATTCATGTATGAACAATGCTGTGAAACCCTGTAATGTAAATGTGTTAAGTTCTGAGTTAATTTGTTCGTATATTGATGAAATGTACATATTCAGGGTTTGAGCAAGATTTAACAGGTTAGATAGGCAGTAAGTGCCAGCAAAACTGTTGCAGTCACCATTCCATCAAAGTTAAGAGGGTAATCTGGAGTGGGGTGTGACAACAGCTGAGCCAATAACCGTCATGCCCATGTAGTTACATCTGTCCCCTGAAGTACCACTAATCCCTCTAATGAACATAAGTCATAGTCCTACTCATAGTCCTACTATGACTGAGTCTTCTATTCCAAAGAGAAGCTGTGGCCACTATGTTCAAGCCCCAGAATCAGCCCTTAAAGGAGTAATCTCTCTACTTATCCCTATGGGAAAGGAGTGAATTCCATCTTGTGGATTGAGTTCCCAGCTCCCAGATCAGACAAGTCCCCAAAAAGGTACTCATGTTGAGTTGGCAATCTGGCCACTCTCACCCATACTAATCAAAGGACCGCCCTCAAAGGTAGAAGTTCCCAAAACACTCAGGATTGAGGTCGTGTCACCTATGGTCATTTAGGTGAGATGTAAGTCTCTAGTATCAACAACGTTATATATAGAGTCTAGTCATCTCGTGGTCCAGGTCTTATACAAACTCTTTGTATAGGACACCCCCGCTCCACGTCTCCACATGAATGGTCAAGATCTACCATCTGTAGTAGTTTACAACACTTGCAAACCTCTACCAAGCGGGTCATATCCGTAGTGTGACCAGGATCAGGTGTACCACCTTAATCCTTATACTACATATCGATTTAGGTTATCACTTAAGGCATGATCCACTTGTATATCACATATACATGCTTAAGTTCACATAAGATAACCAAGGAGATTTGTTTAATGGATATGAGTAAATATCAGAATTAAATAACACTTATTTTATTCATTGAATAATGTGTATCTTTACAAAACAATGAGACTTCGGGAGAAGTAGGACACTAATCCCAACAATCTTCCACTTGTCCTAATGACTCGGGAGACTAATGTGCAATACAATATAAAAATGTACAATATACAATAAACTAGAGCATACCCTAGTATCATCTCCCACTTGCCCTAGACAAGATACCGCATGTTCTACAGACCCAGACTTTCCAGGTGACCCTTGAACACTTTAGCCGAGAGGGCCTTTCTAAAATTATCAGCAACGTTGTATCCCGTAAGGATTAGATCCTTAGCTCCATACACAAGCATGTAGACCCTCGTTCTCTGAAGATACTTGAGGATCGTCTTGACCGCCGTCCAGTGATCAAATCCTGGACTGGACTAATACCGACTGAAAATTCCTACTGCATAGAAAATGTCAGGTCGAGTACACAACATTGTATACATCAATCTTCCTTCAGCAGAAGCATAGGGCATCCGTCTCATCTTCTCAACTTCTTGAGGTGTCTTAGGACATTGATCCTTAGATAGAACAATTCCATGCCTGAAGCGTAACGAACCTCTCTTGGAATCCTGCATCCTGTACCTGATCAACATTTGATCAATGTACGATGCCTGAGACAAGGCTAACCATTTGTTCTTGTGATCCCGAATAATCTGGATCCCGAGAACATATTGTGCCTCACCTAAATATTTCATTTGGAATCGGGCAGCTAGCCAACTCTTAATGTCAGTCAGATACCCTACATCATTCCCAATGAGTAGTATATCATCCACATATAGTACCATGAAAGCTACTGAGCTGTTGATGATCTTCTTGTAAACACAAGACTCATCAACGTTATGGTCAAAGCCATAAGACTTGACAGCAGTGTCAAATCTAATGATCCAAGATCTATATGTTATTTCAACCCATAAATTGACCTATTAAGCTTGCAAACTCTTTGCTCTTGATCTGGAACTATGAACCCCTCTGGTTGAGTCATATAGTTGGTCTCCTCAAGATTACCATTAAGAAAGGCAGTCTTGACATCAATTTGACGTATTTTATAATCATAAAATGTGGCTATGGATAGGAGAATCCGGATAGATTTCAACATGACAACAGGTGAGAAAATGTCCTCATACTCAACTCCCTCAACCTGGGTATAACCCTTTGCCGCACGCCTAGACTTAAAGGTTTGCATCTTTCCATCTGCACCTCTCTTTCGCTTAAAGATCCACTTACACCCAATAGGTCTGACTCATCAAGTGGATCAACAAGCTCCCAGGTGTTATTGAAGTACATAGATTCCATTTCCTGCTTCATGGCCTTAACCCATTCATCTTTGTCAACATCTTCCGTTGCTTTCTTAAAAGTCAACGGATCCTCGACCCCATCATTCGTAATGATGTTTAGGGCTTCAGTCAAATCCATGTAGCGATCCGGTGGGTTCATAACCCTCCCACTACGTCGAGGCAGTCTAAACTCTTGAGCTGGTTGACTAGACTTTCCGACCTCAACAACTCTTGTTGATCTGTCGGCCTGTTCAACAACTCTTATTGAACCTGCAGCAGTCTTAGTCTCACTTGAGATCTCACGTAAAACGAGCTTACTTCGTGGCTTATGATCCCTCATGTGATCTTCTTCCAAGAAGATAGAATTAGTGGAAACAAACACTTTGTTCTCACTCGGATCATAGAAGTATCCTCCTCTCGTTTCCTTGGGGTAGCCTACAAAGAGGCAAACTTTCAAACGCGGTTCTAGCTTCTTTGGGTTAGTCGCTAGCACATGTGCCGGGCAACCCTAAATTCTGAAGTGGCATAAACTACCTTTACGACCTTTCCATAACTCAAAAGGTGTTTCAGAAACACTTTTCAAGGGAACATTGTTCAGGATATAACATGCAGTCTGCACTACATAACCCCAAAACGAGTCTAGAAGATGCGAGCATAACTCATCATAGACCAAACCATGTCCGACAAGGTCCTATTTCTCCTTTTTGATACACCATTCTACTGAGGTGTACCAGGGGCCGAGGATTAGGATGCAATCCCATGTTCTATCATATAGTTCTAGAATTGGAGGTCCATATACTCTCCACCACGATCAGATCATAGTGTTTTTATCTTCTTACCTAACAAGTTTTCAACTTCAGCCTTATACTCCTAAAACTTGTCAAGGGCTTCTGATGTGTTATTTTATTGAATGGAAATATGGATGATATGCGTTGATGGATTGCGTTTTGCACTTAAGTTTCCCCAGCGGAATTCAAGTGTAAATTCCCCCGAGTTTCCTGGTAAGTCCAGGGTCGAACACAGGGACTTGTGAAAATAGTTGCGTGGGTAATGTTTATGAAAACTTTGTGGTAACCAAGTAAATAAATAAAGTGTTGGGTGTGTTGTTGCGTTGATGAAAATGAAGTAAATGAAGGTGGCGGATTTGAGAAAGACAGTTGCGTTGATAGATGCAATGAGTATGCGATGAACGGGTTGAGAAGATCTATAACTAGTGTTACTCGGGAATGCGTTAGACTATGTGATCATGTTAGAACCATGCACATCAAGTATTTTTCCAATGTAAATGCGATGCTCCTAAGTCTTGGACGCATGTGTTGAATGCAAAGTATCCATAGAGCTTATCCCTAAGTCTCTACTCTTGTCCTACACGTTGATGCCAATGCATGAAAGCAAGGTGACCGCATACAATCATATCTTATTGCTAAGATGCATGCGATGCGTTGATAACAAATAGTGCTCATTCCTAAGTGCCTATCTCTCGTTTATGCATTCTAATCTGGTTCTTCCAAACCTAGATTCTGACCTGACCTTTCCAAGTCTAGATCTTATCCTTTGACTACCCTCCCGAGTATCTCTAATAGACGAATGAAGCATACATAAATAAGATAATCGCGAAGAATGAAGATTCCCTCGTTATGCTAGTTAACTGCTTCTCAACTCATTCAGCTGATTTAGCTACTCATCCATGAATAACAGAGAGTGAATAGATATAGGGAAAGAAATTCCATTCTTATAAATGAGTTGACTACAAAATGACAATAGAAAGTAAAGTTAGAGAGCCTGGTAGCAATTCCTTGCTGATCGAGGCTTTTTACACTGAATCTCTATTCTGATCTACAATTGTTCCTGCTTCTGCAGGCGTCGGCCCTCTCTTTGTATTAAAGCTTTCGGCGCTTTCCCAAGCTTACTGGAACAATCTACCGGCATAGCTTTCTCCCTCGTGTCCACCTTAAGATGAAAGAAAACTATGGACAGAGGCGTGAACGTGGTGAATTAATCAACTGCTTAACCCCTTTTCTGAAAGATGCACTTAGTATTTATAGAGCATCCATGGTGAAAGGAGGCTTCTCTCTCCTGGTTGTACAGATGGGACAGTTTTAATTCCTGATTGATGCACCGGATAATTGTCACCGATAAAACTAAATGTACTTCGTGACCGTTATCGACTGTGAACTTAATTTGGATCCGACTGTCATTAGCTTTCTGTCCCATTGCTTTTAATTATCCTTTCACTTGGATGCACCCACCATGTTGCGCTGACCAAGTTGCAGCGATTCTTCTTGGGTGAATGTTTGCGAGCACGATCAACGCAAAGTCTTGCAGTGAAGTTGCGCTTGACCAGTGAATTCCTATGATCGCCATCTTTGCATTGCGTTAACGCATATTCTACATGAAAATATAAAGATCAACTGTTCTAATGCGTTGGACGCATGCGACCGCAATATTATATAATTTATGATTAATGGACGCAATTTAACATATTTCATCAACGCAATCCAACATTGTTCAAGATCTTAGCACTATGATAATGTGCATTTCTGGTCGTTATCAACATCAGATTACATTGCATTAGGAAGAGATACCCAAACCTTGAATAATCATCTATGAAAGAGATGAAATATTCATACCCACCTCGAGCTCTAACATTCATCGGACCACAGAGGTCTGAATGTAAAAGCTCTAAGGCTTCCTTGGCTCTGTAACCTTTTCCAGTAAAAGGTTGTTTGGTCATCTTGCCTTCGAGGCATGATTCACATACCGACAAGGAGTTTTCTTCTAAACTCTTTAGAAGTCCATTTTTCACCAACTTTTCAATCCTATTAAGGTTGATGTGACCTAACCTAAGATACCAAAGATGGGCGTTTTCCTTTGGAGAAACCTTTGGTCTTTTAGCTGTTGTTGCCGTACTGAACATTTCAGTATTAAACAAGGCTTTTATGACTAACGACCTTAGTACATATAAGTTATTTTCCATTGAACCATAACCAATCTCTATTCCATTCTTGAAAATAAAAATTTTATTCTCAGAAAAGGAGACAGTATAGCCTTGTTCAATGAGACAAGAAACCGAGATTAAGTTCCTCTTAATATGAGGAACTACAAAAACATTATCCATAACATATAATGTGTCTTGTCAACAAATAACTTCAGCCTACCTACAACAACAGCTGAAACAACCTCACCAGTACCGACTCAAAGAGTCATCTCTCCCTATGGCAACGTTTGCTAGGAACTGAATCCTTGGTAAGAGGAACTGAATGATTGGTAGCATCTGAATCGAGGATCCAGGCAGAATCATCATTCTCTACCAGACATGTCTCCAAGGCCAATAAATCATATTTACTATCTTGTCTCCTCTTTTGGAGAGTAGTGAATTGGAGGTCGTTTTCCACGAAATTCATTGCACACGATTCTTTCCACTGTAAATAATTGGTCATTTTTAAAAGCTTTAAATGAAAATACTAACGAGTTACTGAAAAGAAAAGAACATTGACTTACGTTAGGTTTTAAGCAAATACCCGTTACAAAACAAAAACAACATCCAATAAGGTTTTAGCAAAACTAACATGAACCCCATGTGACATCTAGTTTCCAATGACGCTTCAAAGATTTAGGACAAAAGCCGCCGAAGGGAGGTCAGTTATCCCTCCTTTGAATTAAGAAGTTCTCAACCAGTCATTAATACTAGAACAACTCTTGTTTCTATAACAATAAGCCATCATTGATTTGGCCAAGAGATCATAACTTACTTAACAATCTCCCATAAGTGTGACCCGCCATTTTAAGCCCTAGAGGTCCATCCCAAAAGGCCAATCCGAAGGGAAAAAATCCGATTGGGGAAAAACCTAGAGCGACCCTATCCATTTCTGGAGTTCACCTTGATATTGACCAATTGCACAAAACCCATCTGAAGGGGGATGCTCCAAAGGCGACACGAGGGTGTACAGAATGATCTCACAGTATGAACCAATGACAGAGACCATAGGACGTGTTGACACACACCCTTCACCCACTTACTATAAATACTCTCTCTATCCACCTTGATATTGACTCATGCAAACATCATCTGAAGAGGGATGCATCCTGGGCATCTCGAGGCCAAGCATGAATCTCAGGATGTGAACATATAGAGAGAAACATGAGTGGAATCATAGACATATCTGATACGCCTCTTCCTTCTACTGAGTATTTTATAACCTAAGGTTTAGCTTACTTAGAAAAAAAAACACGGGTAAGGATTTTAACTAAGTGACTTTTAGGTTTTCCCAAGAGTAACTTTTACCTTGGTTAGTGAAACAACTTTTGAACATCATCGATTAAACTCTTTAACGGAGTCTTTGACCAAAAAATCGCATCCTTGTTGAAAATCTATGTAATTCACCTTTCCAGGTAGGTTCCCAGGTAGGGGTGTTGTGTTTCTGTCAACTTAAGAACCCCAACCTAGCCAGAACCCGCCTTAAACAAAAGGTCCCTTATAGATAGGTTTACAACAAATTTAATCTTTTATTCAACTAATTTAATCCTATTAAACCAATTTTAAAAGATTAATCTAGGTTATTAAACTCTTTAAAACCATTTGCACTTAGGTCTATCTCAATCCAATTTTAAAACCCTTTTAAAAAACTTGAGTTCACCCTAAGTTCGCATGCAACTCTGAATTATTGATTGTAGGTCTAATTTCCTTTATAACACTTACAAACAGAAACAAACACAATGCTAAGCTAATACATGCAAGGCATTTATAATGATTATAAACAGCCTAAGCGTTTTGCGCAATGCATTGTCCATTCATTGCTACTTCTTTTATATAACACTTATACAAAACAACAATGAAACAAGCAAAACATGCTTCCATTCACCCTTAGACTATAACATGTATAATAAAAGGATGATGCATGATAATGCTCACTGCATGCAAAATATAACTCTTATATTTCATGATGCATGCGCATGCTTTCAAGTAATTTCTTCATGCAAGATTATAACATTTATAATACATGATGCATGAATAATTGCACAACCTAAGGTGGGTTTTTAACTATATGACAAACAGTTCTGCATATAAGTACCATACATCTCATGTATAAGCAATAAGAGTTGATGAATCAGGTAAAATTGCCTTAAAACTCAAAAAGGAAAGCTAACTATTACAAAGACAAAGAGTCTCCGATTCAAACAGGCGAACCCGGTCTTGAACCGCTCGGCAAAGCATCACTTCTCCAACCATCGTGTAAAAAGCACCTCGCGATCGTTTACACAATAAAACAAACACTTCGTTCTATCGCTTACCAGCGCTTCAGACTTAAACGATCGTTTAGCATTTACTATACGATCGTCAAGAAAAATCCAAATGATCGTTTAGTTATCACTACATGATTGTGTACGTTTACTAAGCAATGAAGCCTACAGTACACGATCGCTAAACGTGCTCCGCATGATGCCTGCCTTCCGCGATCGTCTAAGCGACTACGATGCTGCAAAGCACCATTGCCTAAGCGATCGCTTAGTTAGTGCCTCTGTATCGCATACACATGATTGCATAGTAATAACTAAGTGATGAAGCTTGCTACCTACACGATCGTCTAGCGTGCGCCTTCTACTAAACGATGAGCATTGCATGCTCCCACTATGATCGTCTACCTCTAGCGCCTATGCGATCGCACAACCAACGCTACATGATATGGTAAACGATTTACCACATCGCTTAGAATTAGCTAAACGATCGATTAGAAAATACTACATGATCATCTAGAAAAAATATCTAAACGATGACTTAGTTAAATCCCAATGATCGTTTACCTGAGGCTACACGATCCGACCAATGCTTTGTCTTTTTCTTCGTTGAGAACTGCATCGCCATGCACCGTAGCTTCATCACAAACGATTGGACAAACTCAAACCTTTTGAATTACAAACTCGATTGTGATGTTAATTTCGCCCAAAAACACAGAGGCCCTTACAATTAACACTTTGTAATACTGAAAAATGTGTTCAATTCAGATATGTAATTCGAAATATCAGAGAACCTAGCTCTGATACCAATTGAAGGAAATCGAAATCGAGATTTCCATTAGCAGCGGAACAAGTCTATTCCAAATTACAATCATGAATGAACATATATTTACAATCGACTTCAAACAAGCGATTATACAATTCATACAGAGAAATTACAGCATGAATAATTACAAATGTAGTAAGGGAAAACTCTACACACATTTGCAGATGCGTCTCCACGCTCCATTGTGCGACCGCTCGAACAATCATCAACCATGAACACTTGATCTACACGACTGCAACACCGCATGGACACAGCATGAACACTTCACGCTCGTCCTCAACAATCTCCTTGGTCACGAACTCCTCTACAACATGAACGAACTCCTCCACAGCACCACGAACGCCCTTCAGAAAACCTTGACAGTATCGAGTTGAGTATGACACAACCAACAAGGCTACCTTGGTATTCTCGGTGTGAGAATCCAGAGGGTGGGCTCTGTTCGGACTTTGTATGAGGCAAACGAAGGAGGAAACAATGATCGCGTACATGACTGGGCAAGTGGGAGATGGCGGAGACCTATCGTATAGGTCGATGCCCAATCGTTTAGATAAAGCTATGCGATCGTTTAGTCTATCGTTTAGCTCGGTCTGTTGCCTATAGAACTTACACGATCTTTTACCCTAAGCCAATGATCGTCTAGCAAAACTATGCGATCGTTTAGTAAATACTGGACGATCGTTTAGCTCTACTCTGCACGATCGTTTAGCTCACCAAACCGTTGTTTAGTAAACCTGTATTTACTTGATGACTTCGTGAGTTTCTTTTGTGCGGAGAGAAAACTTAAAAACTTTTTTCAATCATTTAAGAAAAACTCTTTTTCAAAATAGGAAAACTATTTTCCTTTTAAACTCACAGTTACCATGATTCAATAACCACCCACTACTTTGGTTATTTAAAAGAAAAATAATTAATTATCCAATAATTAATATCATTATAAACATAAATGATAACCAACATCTCATACTATATTTATAACCTATAGTTTTAATATTTCATCTCATGAAACATATAAACTATAGTTCTTTTTCTATTCCATGGTACTTAATGTAAATCTCATTTACATCAATCCTCCACTAGATGCATCTCATATATCATACCAATTATAACATATATAATAAAAATACCACTTGTCAATTTGAACATTTCAAATCAACACCAAGAATTGATCCTCAACTGAATCCATTGAGCTACTAAGGGGACCTCATGGACCTGTAGCTCGAAGCTCCAACGGTACGTGAATAACTGACTAAACTCTTTAGTCATGGGATCCACCATCCGTTAACTACCAGGCATTTCACTAAAGATCGATAGTTGAACTCTCCTTACCACAAATATACTATGTGTCCATCTTAGCCAATGAGCAGCGCGACAACCTTTCATAGATTGCTCGTAAGTACAACTGGGCCAATAACCGTTATGCCCCTGTAGTTACATCTGTCTCCTTAATTACCAACGATCCCTCTAATGAACATAAGTCATAGTCCTACTATGAGTGAGTCTTCTCTTCCGAAGAGAAGCTATGGCCATTATGTTCAAGCCCTGGAATCAACCCTTAAGGGAGAAATTTGTCTACTTATCCCTACTTCAGGAAAGGAGTGAATTCCATATTGTGGATTGAGTTCCTAGCTCCCAGATCAGACAAGTCTCCAAAAAGGTAGGCATGTTGAGTTGGCAATCTGGCCACTCTCACCCATACTAATCCAAGGACCGCCCTTAAAGGCAGAAGTTCCTGAAACACTCAGGATTGAGGTCATATCACCTATGGTCATTTAGGTGAGATGTAAGTCTCTAGTATCAACGACATTATATACAGAGTCTAGTGATAACAGGTAGAAATGCACGTTATTATAGAACTAAGTTCTTAAACAATGCTAGCTTGCATTCATAAAATATGTTAGATTGCGTCCAAAAAGCATCAAATTTATAATATTGCGATCACATGCGTTCATCGCATAGAATAGTTGATTTTTGTATTTTTATGCAGAGTATGCATTGACGCAAGGCGAAAAGAGCGATCATAAAAAATCAGCGGATGAGCGCAACATTACCGTAAGGCTTTGTGGTGATTTGTGTTTGCAAACATCTGCTCAATAAGGATCACCGCATGAAGCTCGCCAACTTGGTAGGAACATCTTGGTGAAAGGCATAATTAATCACGATGGGACAGAAAGCTGATGACGGTCGAATCCGAATTAAGTTGACAGCCGCTAACGTTAACAAGTACATTCAGCTTTTTGGTGACAAATATTCGACGAATCAGTCAAGGAATTAAAGTCATCCCATCTGTGCAATCATAAGAGAGAAGCCGCCTTTCACCCTGGAAGCTCTATAAATACCAATGGCATCCTTCAGAAAAGGAGTTCGAAGAGTTAGAGAATTTTTCCTTAGATAGTTTAGCCTTGTTCTTAGATTTTCTTTTGTTTTAAGGCGGACGCAAGAGAAGGAGGTTGTGTCGACAGATCATTCCGGTAAGCTTGGGAGAGCGCCAGAAGCTTCAAGATCAGAGAGAAGGCTAGCTCTTGTGGAAGCAGGAATATCTTTTGAACCGATTAGAGTTGCCAGTGTAAAAGCCTTGGGCAGCAAGGGATTGCTACCAGGCTCTCTACCTTTATCTTCCATTATTATTTTGTATTCAAACTCATTTTTAGTAATGGAATTTACTTCTTTATATCCATTCACTCTCTGTTTATCACGCATGAGTAGCTAAATCTGTTGAATGGGTTGAGAAGCATTTACCTAGCACAACTGGGGATCTTCATTCTATGTGATTATCTTGTATTATGTATGCTTCATTTGTCCATTAGAGATACTCGGGAGGGTAGTCTAAGGACAGGATCTAGGCTATGGAAAGTCAAGTTAGAATCTAGGCTCAGGAGAGTCAGATTAGAACACATAATTAAGAGATAGGAGCTTAGGAATAAGCATTGTTTGCTATTAACACATCACATGCATCCTAGAGATAGGATATGATTGTGTGCGGTCACCTTGCCTTTGTGCATCTTGCATCATCGTATAGGAGACTTAGGAATAAGCTCTATGGACACTTAGGAGCACCGCATTGGCATTGGAAATTGACTTGCTGTGCATGAGTGTAGCATGATCGCATAGTCTGACACATTCCCGAGTAATGCTAGCTAAAGACCTTCTCAACCCGTTCATCCGCATACTCAGTGCATCTATCACACAATCAAACTTTTCTCAAATTTTTCGCATTTGTTTATTTTTCAGTACCACAATCAAAAAAACCAAACAACTATTTGAGTTATCGATTACCGCAAGGTTTTCTAAAAAATTACCACTGCAACCTGTTTTCCCAAGTCCCTGAGTTCGACCCTGGACTTACCAGGAACACGGTGGGGTTTACACTTGGATTCCACTAAGAAAACTTGAGTGCTCAACGCAATTCTATCACCGCATTTCATTCATAATTTCACATCATAAAATCATGCATCAAGTTTTTGGCGTCGTTGCCGGGGACTTCGGCAAAATAGTGTGCTAACTGTAATTTTTCTTATTTCTTTGCAGACTTTCAATATTTGGCGAATTAGGACCCGGAGACTGAGAGGATGTTCAGACGGAGATTAAGAGACCGCCAACAACAACAGTCAGATAAAGAAGATATGGCGGAGTAGCCTGGAAATAGAGCACCAAACGAAAACAACGTCATGGCGAATCCAATCCTTCTGGCTAACGATCACAATAGACCCATTAGGGACTATGCATCACCGAACCTCTATGATTTCTCTCCAAGAATCATGAGGCTTGCCCTCGATGGAAGAAGATTCGAAATGAAACTGGTGATGCTGTAGATGATCCAGACTGCAGGACAATTCGAAGGATGGCATGGTGAGGACTTGCACGCCCACCTCCATAGCTTTATAAAAATCTGCAATACTTTTGTGTTCCCGAACATCTCTGCCGAAGAAGTTTGACTAACTTTGTTTCCATTTTCTCTTTGTGATCAGGAAAAAAAATGGGCGTATTCCCTCAAGCCGGGAGAAATCACTTCTTGGGAACAGGTGTAGAGAAATTTATGAAGAAATATTTTCCACCTACCGAGAATGCTAGATGAAGGAAACTCATAACAAATTTTGAACAAGACATAGATGAATTGCTCAGTGATGCCTAGGCGAGGTTTAAGAGATTGGTCCGGGACTGTCCACACAATGGATTACCAGACTGCCTTCAGATGTGTTGGATTTTATGTTCTAAAACTCGTAGTTTGTAAATTAATAAACATCTTCTGTTTTGTTTTTCGATAAAATTGTTATTGAAATTGTAATCTTGAATCCAATAAACCAAGGTCCTGAGGCGATTTAATGTAGTTTGAACTTTATGTAGTGACATAAATGTGGATCAAGTTCAAATATATTTCCAAAATAGCCTATAGTATATGAATAAGGTTGGGCGCCTTATTCTGAGGACACTATGGATGCGGCCCACTTTGTAGTTAATACAAACGATGTGATCCTGAATCGTTCATATAGAGATATGAAATTGGGGGCATCCTATGTAAAGATTTTACATAAGATTGAACCATGAAATAGTCACTTTTTACGTTCTAAACGTCGTTTTATGTATAAAACTGACTATTTCGTTAATATATGACCTAGGTAACTTAATCTTAATCCTATGCTAACTATGAACTCTTGTTCACTCGAAATTATCCTTAGATCTGCATAGGTGAGGGCAGCTCATTATCGCTGGCCCAATAAGCCTCCCATTTCAGGGGTAAGATCAGGTGGATAGCTAGGAACATAGGGTGCAAGATGGAATTCACTCCTACCCGTTATAAGGATAGTAGATAGGTTGTTCCCTTTAGTACTGAATCCAGGTTTTGAACAAGGGGCCCCACCCTCACCTTGGCCTAAGAGGGGTTCAGTTTATAGGTTTGACCTTAAACCAATTGTTCATTAGAGGATCAGTGGAACTTAAGGAACAATATGTAGTCTTGGGGGTAAAATGGTTTTTATGACCCAGCCGAGATTATGAACAACCTGTGAAGGATTAGCTTACTAATCATGGTTATATCAAATGGACACAAATATATCTATAGTGAGGGGAGTGCAACTACAGGACTATAGTGGAATGACCCGTTAGTTAATGAATGTTGATTAGCTCCGTCTAAAAAGTTTAGCCAGCGAATCTCAGATCGTTAGAGCCCATGAGCTATAGGTCCATTAGGTTCCCCTACTAGTTCATATGGAATAAACTTAGAACAGTATGATAGAATAATTCGAATTGTTTGAATTAGGTGAAGAGAGAGAAACCGACAAGTATATGTGATATAGTGGTCGAGTTTTTCAGTTTAGAGATTCAACTTCAATATTTAAATATGATTTAAGTATCAAGAATATGAATACGTTCAAATTCGGAAGCTCGAAAATAATGGAAATGGTCAAAGATGTAAAAAGTCAAAGAGTTGACTTTTGACTTTTAAAAGTCAAACTTTGACCGACCTTATATTCAAATATGATTTCAATTTCGAGAAAATGAATGCGGATTCATGCTCGGGAGGTCAAAATTAGTCAACACGAAAAAAAATCATAAAAAGTCAAAATGTTGACTTTTGGGTCAAAGTTTGACTTTGACAAAATGACTATTTTGCCCTTTGACTATAGTTAGTGGGAAAAATCCAAACTTTTGTTGGATAGTTCCACTAACAAAATAGTGGGCTAAGTGTTGGCTTATAGTGGAGATACTAAGCCCACTTAGATAGTGGATTCTAGGTGTTGGGTTTTTATGAATTGATTTCATGCAATTTTTGCTTGGCCTTTTTCTATAAATATGAACTTTGAATTTGGATTAAAAACTTTTGCCCATTTTGCCAATTTTTGTTTTAGTTTTTGGGCTAGAAAAATCACAATTTTGGAGAAAAAATTTCAACCTAAACCCAACCCAAAATTGCATGTTTTTTTCCTTTAAATTAAAAGCAATTAGAGTGTAATTAGATTCTTTTTCCACTGCGTATGTCTCGTATTCCATCATGTGGTATTAGAGCATGCTTTAATTACGCTCAATTGCTTTTGGTGGGTAGTGTTTTCCTTTCTATTCAAATGTTGAATGAAATGTGCACAAAAGTGGACTTATTATGATTTTGGCATTGTTTTTCTTTGAATTGTTTGTGAAAATTTGTAATTTCTCACATGTTTATGAGCATTAATGTGTAGAAAAGGGTCTGTAAATTTATTGGAGTCATTAAAGTTGAAATTAGGTTGTAATTTCTTGATTCCAGGAGAGAGAACAATAGCAAATTTGAAGAAATTTTGGCTCACAGACCCGAATTAGCCCCAGACCCGACTCGCCAGCCCGAGTGCTCCAACCCAGTTTCTCACACACGCACCTGGCTTCGCACGCTTGCCCCGCCCGGATCCAGCCCGCCGCCCACGTGCCTCCCAACTGCTCGCGACCCACGCATGTCGTCAACCCGACCCGCCCCGCGCCTCTGTTGACTGTGTCAGCGAGCATTGACCAGCCGGTCCAGACAGTCTAGATCGGTCCGTTTGACTTAGTTGAGTCGGTTTGACCAGTTCAACTTGGTTTTTTGTGTTTTTGGGCCGGTTCGAGTGGTTTCTGAGCGGTTTCAGATGGTTCAAAGTGTTTGAAGCCAGTTTCGGGAAGATGGTTGTTTTTTTGTAATAAATTAGTTATTTGTTTTTTTTTTTAATGCCAAAATCGGTCCACTTTAGTGTTGTTTACCTAGTATGCATGTGATGTAAAATGTTGTATGATTATATGTGCATATAGTATGCCATATAGTTCTAAAACCCCACCATAGGAAAAGCATGTGACATGCATTTGTTATATGTTATAAGTATTATAAAATATATACTATGCATGCTTGGTTTTAATACAAATGTTATATTAAAGTCTGTTTGTTTAAAGGAAGAATGTTATAGATGAATGCTCTAGGGTTATAATTGTTATAACTTATTTTATAATTGTTATAAAATAACCTAGACTTCTAAAATCTATAATAAAGATAAGATGCATGCTCACTTAGTGTTAACCATTAAGCAATCTTAATTTTCATAGAAAATAGGTCGATATCTTGTAAAATTGAAGTTACAAGAAAACTCACCCGAGAAGATCTTGGCAAAAAGTCAAATAAGATGACTAAGGTTGAAGGTTTTTAAGTTGACGGTTCACGGAACACCTATTACCTGGAGATCGAGCTGGCATTTGAGTTAGGTTAAACCAGTTTTATGAGCATGCGTGAGCGGTGTGAGTAATAAAATTTGTTTATCACCTAGACATCATAGGTTAAAAATACAATATAAAAGTTATACTCGGATGAATCACCTAGACTTAGTATATGTTTAGTTAGCCGAAATGTATCGCTAAGTATTTTATACCCTAACCGTTTAGAACATTTCAGCTGGAGAGAAGTAATGTACTTTTAGCTCTAGCATCCCTAAGAGTTCACATTGTGAGATTCATGCTTGGCTTTGAGCTGCCCGGGGAGCAGACTTCATTCGGAGAGTGTTTGCATGAGTTAATACCAAGGTGAATAGGGGAAGTTGTTCATAGTAAGTGGGAGAAGGAAGTGTGTCAACACATCCTACGGTCTCTTCCATTAGGTCGCACAGTGAGATTCCTATAATGCGTCTGCATGTCTGCCCTGGAGCAACCTTACCAATCGAAGGGTTGTATTATAGGATTCGGAACTCCGCGAACTCTAGAAATTGATAGGGTCTCTCAGGTCTGTTTTCATTCTTGTCTTTCCAACTTCGGGAGCATAATGATTTCGATCTTTAAGGTATGAAAATGGAGGGTCACACTTACAAGAATTACTAAGTGTTAGTAAATTCTTGACCAAAGTAGCGATAACTAAGTTACTATAGGAATAAGAGTTATTTTAGTGATAGTATTTAGTCAAGATAGTCTTGGTTCAACAGAGGAATAGTCGATCACCCCTCAGTGAAGTTTATTCTAAACTATTGAAATATCATTGCAAAATATAATAATGAAGGATATATTATTAGTTTTTTTGCTAAACTTGATTGGATTTAAAAGATTAATGTTTTTTACTAAAAAAAGATATGTTTTTAGCATGACTAGCTCTTTAGTACAACTATTAGCTTCTGAAAAACTTAACGGCGACAACTACTCAACATGGAAAACAAATCTGAATTCAACACTAGTAATAGATGACCTGAGATTTATCTTAACTGAGGAATGTCCTCAGGCCCCTGCCTCGAAAGAAGCACAAGGTAAATATGATTTACTAGTTGCTGGAACATGTTTAGTGGAGTATGATACCTCAATCTGGATATTGGATTTAGGAGCCACTAATCATATTTGCTTTTCTTTTTAGGAAACTAGTTCCTGGAAAAAGCTTAAAGAAGGCGAGATCACCCTCAAGGTTGGAACAGGAGAGGTTGTCTCGACCAAAGCAGTGGAAGACTTGAAGTTGTTTTTCAACGATAGATATATCATACTTAAAGATGTTTTGTATGATCCAAAAATGAGATGGAATTTAATATCTATCACATGTATATTGGAACAAATGTATAAAATATCTTTTGAAGTTAATGAAGCGTTCATTTTCAGAAAAGGTATTCAAATTTGTTCTGCTATACTTGAAAACAACTTATATAAGTTAAAACCAACTAAAGCAAAATTTTTCTTAAATACTGAGATGTTTAGAACAGACGAAACTCAAAATAAAAGACAAAAAATTTCTTCTAATGCCTATCTATGGCACTTAAGACTTGGCCACATAAATCTCAAAAGGATGAAAAAATTAGTTAAGAATGGACTCCTAAATCAGTTAGAAGACAATTCTTTACTCCATGTGAGTCTTGTCTTGAGGGAAAAATGACTAAGAGATCTTTTACTAGAAAAGGTCTCAGAGCCACAATACCCTTAGAGCTCGTACATTCGAACCTCTGTGGACCGATGAATGTCAAAGCTCGAGGTGGGTATGAATATTTCATTAGTTTTATTGATGAATATTCAAGGTATGGTCATATTTACCTAATGCATCACAAGTCTGATTCTTTTGAAAAGTTCAAAGAATATAAGGCTGAGGTTGAGAACCAGTTAGGTAAAACAATTAAGACACTACGACAGATTGAGGTGGGGAGTACATGGACTTAAGATTCCAGGACTATATGATAGAACACGGGATCAAGTCACAACTCTCTGCACCTAATATGCCTCAGCAGAACGGTGTATGTGAAAGAAGAAATAGAACCTTGTTGGACATGGTTCGCTCAATGATGAGCTTTGGTAAGTTACCTGATTCTTTTTGGGGACATGCATTAGAGACTGTTGTCTATATTTTGAATAACGTTCCCTCTAAAAGTGTTTCAGAAACACCTTATGAGCTATGGAAAGGGCGTAAAGGAAGTTTACATCACTTTAGGATTTGGGGATGCCCGACACATGTGTTGGTGCAAAATCCTAAAAAATTGGAACATCGTTCAAAACTATGCCTATTTGTAGGTTATCCAAAAGAAACAAAAGGTGGTCTATTTTACGATCCTTAAGAGAATAAAGTATTTATATCGACAAATACCACATTCTTAGAGGAAGACCACATAAGAAGTCATCAACCTCGATGTAGACTAGTATTGAATGAAATTTCCAAAGACGCTACAGATAGAGCTAGTTCATCTACTAAAGTAGTAGATAAAACTAGTATATATGGTCAGTCACATCTTTCTCAAGAGTTGAGAATGTCTCGACGTAGTGGGAGGGTTATTGATCAGCCTGACCGTTACTTGGGTTTAACAGAAACACAAGTCGTCATACCTGATGATAACTTGTAGAAATACAAGTTATTTATATCGTTTTATTTAGATTATGCAGCAAAAAAGAAGGAAAAGTTGTGTCGACAGTATAGAAATTGGCTTAGAAATATGAAAATTGTAAAGTGTTGTGAACACACCCACTAACCCCATTGCGATGGCAAAATGGAATGTCCAAGTCTTTGTTTTACAGGAAATAGGTCACCGTATGCGATAATTGCTCAAGAACAAAAATGAACAATGCATCTACATTGCATGCGGCAATCAATCAAGAATGAAAAAGATCAACGCAATTGCAGCCCATGCAACGATCGATCATGGATTCAAGCAATCAACACGTGTGGTAATCGATAAGAGATCAAAACAACTACACCGCATGCGGCGATCGATCGAAGATGAGAAGAGCAACGATTTTGCATGGACTTCTGACAAGTGTACAACTATTCTGTTGTACGATTCTGACAAATTGATCATGGAGCAGAGCGGACATTTCCACTACGCCGTGGCAGAAATTATCAAATTTACAAAGTGGGACCACTAATACAGAAGCCAAGGTCTATAAATAGCTTCCTCAAATTCAATGTGAAGAAAGCTAGTCTGAAGAAACAGTCCAGAGAAAATCCGGGAGAATGACGAGACAAGGCTGAAAGGTAAGTCTCTGAGCAAGAAATTCTTTCCATTCCCGAAGAAGAAGCTCTGTGCGAGAGGTCACTTCTACCTGGAAAGCAAGCCTGAGAGGGAAGCTTTCCACTCCATTTCATCCACACGCCGGCAAGCACAACATCTTTGATCGGGATCTGTGTCAAGACATTGGCACTCATTCATCTACTATGTTCATCTTTCTTTAATCTTTCATTCACGATTTGTATCAAACATTGATCTCTAGAACTTAATACCATTATCGTAATCTTTGTCATTTCTCTGTTCTTCTCCATTCATTCATCATCTATTTTCTCCATCATGTGTCACGAATCCCTTAGGTAAAGAGGAAGGATTAAGCGAGTGAGTTAATCCTTGTTAAGGTAATCGGCTAAGTTTAGCTAAAGCATGCTCGACGACATCTTCACCTGTGAGAGAAAAAGTGAAGATGTTATTTCGCCTATCGAGAGAGGGTTGGAATAATGCATTAACTAAAGCGAGAAGTAATTCCAAAAATGGAAACAACCTTGCGTTCACTACATTCATTCGTGTTTCACAATAGACATATGGGAACACGGCCGATCACTGAAAGGTGTAAGCCAAGGGAAAGCGGAACCCTAGTTGCGTCCTCAATGAGGTTGACGAACTCGCGATGTCCTTCCCCTCAACCCATTCTCTTTCTATTTCACTCACATGACTTGCCACCGCATTCATTGGATTCTTTTGCACAACTTCACAGCCAGTCCTTAACCTGTAACATTAATAGTTTAGTCATTTATTTTATCATCGCAATTTACTTTTCTGCACAACCAATTCATTATTCTTTATTTTAACCGATAGCATTTACCACATTAGTATTGCATTAACAACAACAATCCCCGTGTTCAACCTCAAGTCAATCTAAGAAATTTGCGTTAGAATTATACTTGGTTCGAAAACTTGTGACACGCATTGCACGAACACATACTACAAAGCATTTAAGCATCATTGCATACATTTAGAACGTAGTATCGTAATATCTTTATCGACAAGAACTTGAACACATAGAGCCATCAACATTCATTCATTCATTTTAAATCATTACAAGTTTTTGGCGATAGATATAAGATATAGATAAAGATTTACAATTTTGTCTATCAAGTTTTTGGCGCCGTTGCCGGGGATTGGTAATGGTTGTGTTGAATATTTTTGTGGTATTTTGCAGGACAAATCTCTGCTGTACTATCTGTTTATCGTGGAGAGCAGACTGACGGTTTATGAGTATTGGGACTGAACCAGAATTTGAAGCCGACCCAGAGATCGAGCATACTTTTCGTGCACGAGCATGCTAGAACCGAATTAGGCGAAAGAGAAATATGAATAACAACGATAGGCCTGAGGGGAATCAAGGGGTGAATGGGTCAGTGCAAGATCCAGTTTTTTTTTTTTTTTTTTTTTTTGCTGCCGACCGTAATATCTTGATGAGGAACTATGTGGCGCCCAATTTGTATGACTTTTCACCCAGAATTGTAAGACCCACGGTCGAGGAGAATGCATGATTTGAGATCAAGCCGGTCATGCTTTAAATGATCCAAAATACGAGGCAATTTGGAGGTATGCAAGGTGAAGACTGTAACAGAAAATTTAAATCTACTTTATCTTTATCTAACTCTAATGCATGGTTTGTGAATGAAATGAATGATGTGCTATATGCACTATAGTGTTTTGCAATAAAGATAATTTTATGCGATACTACATTCTAAATGTATGCATTGATAGTGATATGCTCGTAGTATGCGATGGAGTAGTGCATGTCACAAGTTTCCTTGCACTGAAACCAAGTATAATTCCAATGAAAGTTTCTCAGAATGATCTGATGTCGAACACAGGGATTGTTGTCGTTAAATGTGATACTTATATGATACATGTGACCGGTTTTAACAATGAATAAAGAATGTTGGTTTGTACAGAAATATAATTTGCGATGAAAGTAAAAATGCGTTAATAAAGTAAATTCCTAAACTACTATGATACATGATACATGATACATGATACACGATACAGGATACTAGGGTCGAGGACTGACTATGAAGTTGTACAAAAGAATCGATGTATGCGATGGCAAGTCTAATGAATGAAGCAAAAAGAGAAAGAGTAAAGAGTAAAAACATCGCAAGTTTGTCAATCGCGTTTTGGACGCAACTAAGGTTCCGCTCTCCCTTGGCGTACACCTCTCAGTGATCGGCCACGTTCCCATATGTCTATGGTGAAACAGAGATGAACGTGATGAACGCAAGGTTGTTTCCATCTCTGGAAATACTTCTCGCTTTAGTTAACACATTCTTCCAACCTTCTCTCGATAGGCGGAATAGCATCTTCACTTCTGCTCTCACAGGTGAAGATGCCATCGAGCATGCTTTAGCTAAACTTAATTGATTCCTTAACACAAATTAACTCACTCACTTAATTCTCGCTTTTTACCCCGGGGATTAAGAATACATCATGGAGAAAATGGATGATAAAATATGGAAAGAGATAGAAGGACGATAATGGTGATGATAATAACATTTAAATATAAAATTAAGCGTTTGATACATGTTTGTGAATGAGAGATTACCAAAGATGATCACAGAAGATGAAGTAGAGGATAGAAACAAATACAGAAAGAGTGTTAACATCTTGACACAGATCCCGATCGTAGAATTGTGCTTGTCGGCATGTCGATGTGGTGGAGAGGAAAGCTTCCCTCTCCGACTTGCTTTCCCGGTAGAATTAACCTTTGCACAGAGCTTCAACTTCGAGAGTCGGAAGAATTCTCTGCTCGGAGACTCACTTCTCAGCCTAGTCTCATCGTTCTCCTGGATCTACTCTGTAAAGTCGCTTCAGAGTAGCCTCTCTCTCAGTATCAGTATATGCACGTCTCTATGTATCTGTGTATATCTTTCAGCAAATTTGAAGAAGCTATTTATAGGCGAGACCTTAGCTCTTTGAAATTGTGGTCCCCACTGTATAGTTATGGTAGTTCCTGAAATGGCGGAATGGAAAATTCCTTTTTGTTATGCAATCAATCCATCAGAAATGCACAACTAAAAGCTGGACACTTGTTAGAATCTTCCGCAAATGCGTTGCTCTTTACATCTTCGATCTATCGCTGCATGCGGTGTTGTTTTTTATTACCGTATGCGGTTAAAATTTCATTGATCGCTAAAGCTTAGGATCGATTGTCGCATGCGCCATCATTGCGTTGATCATCTTTTCGTTCTTGATTGATGGGCGCAATGCGATGTAGATGCATTGTACATTTTGTCTTCGAGCCATTAACGCATGCGGTGACCTATTTTCTGCAAAACAGAGACTGAAACATTCTATTCGCCATCGCAATAGTGTTAATGGGTGTATTTACGACATTTCATAATTTTCGTATTTCTTAGCCAATTTGTATACTATCGACGCAACTTTCCCCTCTTTTTGTCGCAATATCTAAATAAAACAATATAAATAACTTAAATTTCTACAAGTTATCACACCCCCAAATTTAGATATATGCTTGTCCTCAAGCATATCTTCAACTAAGACAATTTCGCTCAATTCCTATCCTAACTTTGCATCGATTGGTTGCTCCAAATGCTCCACCTATACAACATTACTTAACAACGCAATTTTCTTCTATCCTTTAATAATTCATCAACATGCTCTACTTTATTCTTTTATACAACAAACCTCCACTCAAAAATTCCCTTCTTGTTTTGAAAAGAATGTTTATCTCTTCTTGCTAAAACAACTAGGTGCGTCTTTATGCGGTGTTCTAGTTTGCATCATTTTATTAGAGACTATTGGTCATGGTTACACCCTTCGTTTTGGCTTGCTCCCACGGGTGTCATGCGAACATCCAACTACGGTTGTGTGCCAATCTCAACTTCAACTCTTGATTTTCGGCTAAGTTTTACTTTTGCTGGTCAGAGGAGTTGTCTCATATAATCTTATTTTCTCCCTCTCTTTTATTTTTCCTTCTTTTCATATTGCGTCGATCTTGGAAACCCATCTTTGTTTTGGCTTGCTCCCACAGGTGTCATGCGAACCTCTAACTATGAGCAGGTTCTTTTCACGACTTAACTCTTATCAGGTTGGGATTTTCCCTTGTGCTGACATTGGAGTTTGTATGAAAAAATTATTTTTTTTCCTTTTTTTTTTTTTGATAATGAATGCATTTTCCTATAATAACCGCATCCGTTTGATCGCATCTACTCAGACCTTCCCCACCCCTAAATTTAGAGATGCGCAAGGTCCTCATTGCGTTGTTTTGGATAGAAAAGACAAAACACTTAGTCAAAATTTTGAAAAGAAGGTTTGAGCAGAGTCTTGAAGTATAAAAGGTAAAGCAGTGCTATTGCTATGAATTATGTAAGTGTTAGTCAGAAAGTACAAAGTGTTAGAAATGTTGCTAATGGTATGTATATTACTCATCATGGCAGCGCAATTAATAATGCAAAATGAAAGATAAATAACATCGCAATAATTGACAAAGGATGATAATTAAAGGGTAACGCATACGAAAAGAATAACTACTCAGTTGTATTAAAATTAACCAAGTATACAAAGAATTACAATTATCGCAATACAAAATTTAAGCATGTAAAAAGAATCAAGGTATAGCTTCTATACATAAAAATTAAATGAATTTAAAATAAAAGAATGATCGCAACGAAAAATTGCAAATTTATTGAGAAGGTGGCAACCCCCAAATTTAGAGTTGCGACGGGGGCTTAGGAGAAGGATTTTGTAGAGGAACACGAGGAGCTTCTTCAAAGTGCAGATGTTGCTGTAAATGTCAAGGCACCATGGGACCATGTAGATAGGCTGTTGATGCGGCATAAGATTGCGGTGCAAGAATAGAATGCGAGATGCATTGCCATAAACTTGTAAAGACATACAATGTATTCTAATCTTATGCCATACAACGCATGGATGAATGATGACTTTATTTTCTTTATGCGATACTACTTCTAGATATGCGTTATAAATGAGAATCTTGTAGTATACTATGCGTTGTCACAAGTTTCCTTGCATTTGAACCAGGTATAATTCCACAGCAAGTTTCTCGATGTGATTCGAGGTCGAACACAGGGACTATTTTAGGTTATTGCGTTACATTTATGATATATGCGACCAGAGGTTTTTCAATTTATAAACAGGTTGCGTGTACAGGTATTTGAAAATAAAATAAAGAAAAGGTAAGCGATAAAAATGCGATAAAATAAACCTAAGCTATAATGATACAAGATACAGGTTTCATGATACAAGATACCAAGGTGGAGACTGACTGTGAAGATTATAAAAACATCGTGTTATGTGGTGGTAAGTCTTATGTGTGAAGCAGAAAGAGAAAAGATAATTAGTACAAACATCGAAAGTTCCTTAATTGCATTAAAGGCATAACATCTCCCACTCTTTTTATGGTATTTCTAAACTGTGATCTAAAAATGAAGTTTCATGGCTCTATTTCTAGGCGTCCAAACCTTCTCCAGAGTTGACACCACCTACTTGGCTGCATGGCCAAGTGTCTCCTTCTCATTCCATCAATGCAATGTTGTGGTCATCGTAAGCTAAGTGTCTTATTCCCATGTTGCCAACGCATGAGCCTCCAATCTAATGGCACCACCTCAAATTCTTAAGGCTTAAGGCTTTCCTCCCAAGAAGACACATGGTTTTGATGATGTTATCCTGATGATTTCATCCTTGTATGCGTCCAACTCTTGGTTGCTCAACACCTAGTCCATAAGCAACGCATAGCCTCTACTCAATGCATAGCAAGCCAATTCTCTATCATGATAATTCAACTTAGCCAGCGTAAGGAGCTAACCATCATCAACGCATAGGGTGACCGTCCATTCTTGACGCATAGCTCACTCGCACAACTTGCTTGGCATGGGCGCATGGTGCTGGCCACCAACGCATAAGCATGCTACATGTGTTGGCCGCTCGATGCATGGGTGTGCTTGGCCGTATGGGCTGCGCACAACGCCTTGATGCTTGGCCAGGTGCTTAGGCGCATGGGCGTGCTACTTTGATGCATGGGCGTGCGACATATGTTGGCCACATGGGCACATGGCATGGGCTGCGCGCTTGGCTGTATGGCAGGGCACCTTGACATACGGCATGGCTGCTTGACAGGGTGCTCACGGCATGGCCGTGGCTGCTCGGTAATGCATTCAACGCACAGGTGTGGCCGCTCAGAAGTGTGCTCAATGCACGGGCGTATCCACTCGATGCATGCGTTTGGCCGGGGCTACTCGACGCATGGCCTGGGCGCTGGCCGAGGCTGCTCAATGCATTGTATGGGCACTTGCCGAGGTTGCTCGATGCATTGCATGGGGGCTGGCCAAGTTTTCTCGACGAATGGCTGGGCATTTGGCTGAGGTTGCTCGATGCATGCCACCCTCCAGCCCTCGTGCCATCCCAATGCCTCACTTTGATTTTCCTTCCTTCACCAACGCATCCAATGCATCCATCATCCAATGCATCCAACGCATCCATCATCCAACACATCCAACGCATCCATCATCCCACGCATCCAACATATCCAACACAAAATTCTATACTTAGCCAAATTTTCCAAATTTTATCCAAGAGTTAAACTTCTAAATTTCCTCTTTTCTTCAAATCTCCACTTTTTTCCTCTACCATTCCACACTAGTTTCCACATCAACCTACTCATCACACTAGTCTTAGTAGGGAACATACTCAAGTAGAGAAATTAGGATTCGGGGTTCACATTTACCTCCCCCTTATAAAAATTTCGTCCTCGAAATTTCGCTACTAGTCTATCAACTAAACAACTGCGGGTACTTGTTTGTGATTTGCTCTTTGTCTTCCCACGTTGCTTCTTCTGTGCTATGGTTTCGCCATAGTACCTTCACCAATGGGATTGTCTTATTCCTTAAAACCTGTTCTTTTCTGTCAAGAATCTCCATTGGTTCCTCTTCATAAGAAAAATTCTCTTTCAACTGTACCGATTGCTCAGGAAATACATGGGTAGGATCTGGCACATACTTTCTAAGCATTGCCACATGAAACACATCATGAATACGAGATAATTCTGGAGGTAAATCCAATCTCTATGCCATTGGACCAACTCTTTCTACTATCTCATAGGGTCCAATATATCTCGGGCTTAATTTCCCTTTCTTACCAAACCTGAGTATTCCTTTCCATGAAGATAACTTAAGAAATACTTTATCACCAACTTCCAACTCTAATTCTCTTCTCCGCTTATCGTTGTAAATCTTTTGCCTATCTCGAGCCATCTTAAGATTATCTCTTATAATCTTAATGTTATCTGATGTCTGTTGCACAAGTTCTGGACCTAGTAATTTCCTTTCACCATCTTCATCCCAACATATTGGAGTTCTACATGGTCTTCTGTATAGTGCCTCATACGGTGCCATTCTAATACTCGAATGGTAACTGTTGTTACGCAAATTCGATTAATGATAGATGTGTATCCTAACTACCTTTAAATTGCAATATACATGCTCTCAGCATGTCCTCTAATGTCTAGATTGTCCGTTTCGACTGACCATCCGTCTGTGGATGAAAAGTGGTACTAAAATATAACTTGGTTCCCATAGCTTTCTGCAAACTAGGCCAAAACTTCGATGGAAATCTGGAGTCTCGATCTGATACAATTGAAACTAGAGCTCCAAACTGACTTACGACTCGATCAACATACAACTTAGCTAATTAGTCTAGGGTATAAGTAACTTTAATAGGTAAAAACTTAGTTGTCTTCATCAATCTATCCACAATTACCCATATACCATCATAGCTTGCTGATGTCTTAGGTAATCCAAACAGGAAATCCATCGTAATATGCTCCCATTTCCACTCTAGTACTGCGAGTGGATTAAGTAATCCTACTGGCCTCTGTCTATCTGGTTTAACTTGTTGACATATTAGGCACCTATCAACATACTCCGCTATTTCTCTTTTCATACCAGGACACCAATACGATCTCTTTTAATGTTTTGTACATCTTCGTACTGCCCGGATGCACAGCATAGGCCGAACTATGTGCTTCTTCTAGAATAGCTTGTTTAAGTGCTAAATCCTTAGGTATGCATATCCTAGCTTCTTTTAATAGTACTTTATTAGCTTTTAATTGGTAGTCCGTCCTCAATCCTTTATCTACTTCTTTAGCTAACTTCTAAAGATCAGAATCCTTTAATTGTTCACGTAGAATATCTTCTACGAGCATAGGACGCACTTGAAATGAAGCTAATAATCCTTCTTTTGGACCGATTGATAATGTTGCCCTAGCATTATACAACTCATGAATCAGTGTACCCTTCACTGAATTGATACTAACTCTAGCTGATCTGATTTTTCGACTTAAAGCATCAGTTACTACATTTGCTTTACCTGGGTGATAGTCAATGGTACAATCATAGTCTTTGATCAACTCGAGCCATCTTCTCTGTCTCAAGTTTAATTCCTTCTGATCAAAGATATGCTTAGACTTTTATGATTTGTGAATATATGACACCACTCACCAAACAGGTAATGTCTCCACAACTTTAGAGCTAACACAACTGCTGCTAACTCCAAATCATGTGTAGGGTAGTTACATTCATGCTTCTTTAACCGTCGAGAAGCATAAGCTACTACCTTTCCCTCCTCCATCAGTACACATCCTAACCCTTTTCCGGATGCATCACAATAAACCTCATACTTTTTACCTGGTGTAGGTAGAGTTATACTGGTGCTGACACTAATCTCTATTTCAATACCTGAAAACTATGCTCGCATTCTGGCGACCATTCAAACTTCACATATTTTCTGGTCAGGTTTGTTAATGGAAGAGCTATCTTAGAAAAGCCCTCCACGAATCTCCTATAATAACCTGCTAAACCCAGAAAACTGCGTACTTCGTTTACATTCAGGGGTCGTTCCCAATTAACTATTGCTTCTATCTTTTGGGAATCAATGCTAACTCCATCAGCTAAAACTATATGCCCAAGGAATACGACTTGATTTAACCAAAAATCACACTTACTAAATTTGGCATATAACTCATTTTCTCTTAGAATCTGTAACACCATCCTCAGATGTTCTTTATGTTTCCTTGCACTACTAGGATACACTAGTATGTCGTCTATGAACACTATCACAAACTAATCCAAATAAGAATGAAATATCCTATTCATCAAGTCCATAAATACCGCAGGAGCATTTGTCAATCCAAACGGAATTACTAAGAACTCAAAATGTCCATATCTAGTTTTGAATGCAGTCTTTGGAACATCTATGCCTTTCACCTTCAACTGGTGATAGCCTAATCTCAAATCTATCTTAGAGCACACTGTGGCTCTTTTTAACTGATCGAAGAGATCATCTATACGAGGAAATGGGTACTTATTCTTAATGGTCACCTTATTCAACTGTATATAGTCTATGCATAATCTAAAAGTACTGTCTTTCTTCTTAACAAACAAGACTGGCACTCCCCAAGGCGACACACTGGGTCTAATGTATCCCTTATCTACAAGTTCTTGTAACTGAACTTTTAACTCTTTCAGTTCCGTTGGTGCCGTTCTATATGGTGCCTGGGATATAGGTGTTGTACCCGGAACTAACTCAATAGTGAACTCTATTTTCTTGATAGGTGGTAAGCCTGATAACTCTTCAGGGAATATATCTAAGAATTATTGTACCACAGGTACATCCTAAGGTTTCAGTTTTTTATCCTATGAAACTGCTACATAGGCTAAATAGGCTTCACATCCTTTACTCAACAGCTTCCTAGCCTTCACTGCTGATATTAAACTTCCTGGAAGTATTCTTTTACTTCCCACCAGAGTTATTTCTTTTTCACCTGGTTTCCTAAACACTATTTCTCTTCTAAAGCAATCCATAGTGGCATAGTGTTTACTTAGGAAATTCATACCTAGGATAACATCAAACTCTAGTAATTCTAATGGAATCAAGTTAACTCAAAAACTCTGTTTCCAAGAATTACTTCACAATTTCTATAATACTCATGTACAACTAGAGTGTCTCCTACAGGCACAGAGATAAACAAATCCTCATTCATACGCTCAAGCACTCTATTTATATGTAATGCACACATGCTAGATATGAATGAGTGCATTGCACCAGGATCAAATAATGCATAAGCGGATTGATTACATAAAGTTATCGTACCAGTTACGACATCTGGAGCCTTTTCCGCTTCCTAGTGTATCATAGCGTACACTCTACCCTACTTCTGTTGTTGCTATTGGGGTCGTCCAGCTACCCCTTTCTGCTTAGCTACACTGGATCCCTCACCTCTAGTTCTAGTCGCTCTAGGCTGGGTAACTCCTCTTTGCTCACTCTGTGCTCCATGACCTAGCTGAGGACAATCTCTCCTGAAATGCCCCGCTTGTCCGCATTGGAAACACACATTCCTATTACCATAACATACTCCTGTATGAGGTCTACCATAGTTTACACAAAGTGGTTTCCTCCTTGTACTAGCTACGAACTCGCTATCACGACCAGATACTAATCTACCACTCTATCCAGCTGCAGGTCTTGACCTTTTTTGACCTGAGCTCTGTTGGCTCATGCCTCCAAAATTCATCATACTCGACTGTTCAGAGAATGGGGGTCTAAATCTTTTACTTCTCGTTTCTCCAAACATTCTAAACTATCCTTCACCTGACTGGAGTACATCTTCCCTCGTTACACTTTTCTCTACTCGGATAGCGGTCTCAACTTACTGAGTGAAATTCACCCAATTGGATGTAGAGGTAACAGGTGTACGTATCTTTCTTCTTAGGCCATTCTCAAATCTCTTACACCTCTCCTTTTCTTCCACGATGATCGGAAGGGCATACTGAGATAACTCAGTAAATCTTTGTTCATACTCAGCAACCGTCATCACTCCCTGAGTTAGCCTAAGGAATTCCTCCCTCTTCGCTTCTTTAAAAGAACTAGGGTAGTATTTATCCTCAAATACTTGTCTGAACTCGGACCAAGTCATAGTTTCCGAACTATTCCTTCTGGCTTCTATCACTTTCCACCACTTCTCAGCCCCTTTCTACAACAAGAATGCCACTAACTCGACCTTATGATCCTCAGGGCACCTCATAACCTTAAAACATTTCTCAATCAAATCCAACCAGACCTCAGCATCTATTGGATCTGTGGCTCCATCGAACATCGTGGCTCCTAAAGCTTTCAACCTCTCGACGCCAAATTTTTTTATAGATCATTTTGAATCGATCCTACACTTGATCCTCCATCTGAGGTTCTACGCCTACCCTTGGTGTACTCGACTCGTTTGCAGAAGTTGCTTCCTGCTCTACTGAGTCTCTAACTCTTTTTCCCTTCAGATCTGGGTCCTGTCTAACTTCAGGACCTCCGCTGGTAGGGTCAACATTCCTCTCCTCAGTTTGTTTGCTCCGCTTGCCACTTCTCCTCAGCATCTTTGCCTAATTATTAAGTACACATGTTAAGGACTTATCTATGGGACTTAATCTAATGTATGAACTCTCTCTTTCATCCAAAACCTTATGCTTTAATACTAAACTAGCTCAAACCATTCCCAAGTTTACGTATACCTTTACTTGGATACCAAGCTGGTATCAGCTAACTCTTTAACTTTCCCAGAAACTTATGCTTTGATACCAAGCTATCACACCCTGCTCTAGACCACCCTCTTAGCCTAGAGAAGGGTGTGATTGCAGCAGTTATCAACCCTTTGGCTGACACTTCCTGCCTAATAACTCTTGCGGAATAACTCTGATACCAAAATATAACTTAAGTATAGCGGAATGCCTTTAGGCTCACAATTTATTAATTTAGAAACATAACATATTTAAAGTCATTACAACATTAGATTTACAAGTCTCAAAACCCACAAACCCTAGTCCCTATATGAATAACAGTAACATGTGTACTATATTAACAGTAACCACCTAAATAGATGGGTTACAAATCTTTTGATCCTTTAGTGGCAGAGCAGATGCAGAGCTATCTTCAGAGGATTTGACCGCTACCTGTGGGGGAAGAAAACATTTGAAAACGAGGTGAGCTTGCACCCGGTGAGTGACTTAAGAAAGATAATTGATTCTCATGCAAAATCTCAATAAAGAGTTTAACTGAAATATAAGCTTCTACAGTATTTGTATTGCAGTATAAACATTTTCCAAGCATGAAACATATAAAGCTATTTTAATCATAAAACAGTAAAACTATTTCGTAGTTGAGACAACCCCATGGTGGGTAAAAACAATCCCAACACCAACTGCTTGTCAAGAGAGAACCCTTTTGCTCAATCTCTGACTCTAACTACCTACGTGCACGTGGCCATACTAAGTACCGTCATACCTTAGGTACTTCTGTATAGATACCTTCTCAAACATCCTTCAGTATCTGGTTGATTTGGTACCTTCTCAAACGTCCTTCAATACCAATAGATACCTTCTCAAAGTCCTTCGGTATCTAGTTGGGCGGATACCTTCTCAAACATCCTTCGGTATCATGTTTTAAGTAAAACTAGTCATAAATGACTTTCTCTCTTTAAAGCATGTAAAGTATAACACATATAAAAACATGGCTTTAAAGGTACTAACGCATGCTGAGTATATTTAACACATATAAATCACTTTTCAACAATTTCTCACACACGCATGCATTTAAAACATAACTCATGGTTTGCTTGGAAATTACTTTGTAAAACTAGCTGATATGATAATAATCTTCTTTAAAACATGCTTTCTATAACACATTGTAATCAAACATTTTAAGCAGATGTTTTAGTCAAAACGTTTTAGCCACTCACCTTGATTGCTTAGGAGCTTTTCACTCTAATAGCTTCCTTTATTACCTCGGTCGGGGCTACGCGACGCATGGCCTAGGAGCTGGCCGAGGCTGCTCGATTCATGGCCTGGGCGCTTGCCGAGGCTGCTCGATGCATTGCATGGGCATTGGCTGAGGCAGCTCGACGCATTGCATGGGCGCTGGCCGAGGCTGTTCGACACATGGCTGGGCAGTTTATCGAGGTTTCTCGATGCATGCCACCCTCCAGACCTCGTGCCATCCCATTGCCTCACTTCCATTTTCCTTCCTTCACCAACGCATCCAACGCATCCATCATCTAAAGCATCCAACGCATCCAACGCTTCCATTATCCAACACATCCAATGCATCCAACGCATCCATCATCCAATGCATTCAACGCATCCAATGCATCCATAATCCTACGCATCCAACGCATCCAAAACATCCCACACAAAATTCTATACTTAGCCAAATCTTCCAAAATTTCCCCAAGAGTTAAACTTCCGAATTTCCTCTTTTCTTCAAATCTCCACTTTTTTCCTCTACCATTCCACACTAGTTTCCACATCAACCTACTCATCACACTAGTCTTAGTAGGGAACATACTCAAGTAGAGAAATTAGGATTCGGGGTTCACACGCATCCCGAGGGAAAAATAGAGGATGTATTTATGCAAATAGATAAGTTCATCTTCCCTGCTGACTTTATCATATTAGACTATAAAGCTGATGTTGAGGTGCCTATCATCTTGGGTCACCCATTTCTTGCAACAGGGCGGGCACTGATCGATGTACAAAAAGGAGAAATTATCATCAGGGTCGACGATCATCAAGTTAAGTTCAACGTTCTCAATGCATTGAAATACCCGAATGATATGGAGAATTTTCAATAAGGAATTGCAGGAAGAACCTTGGCACGAGCCCCTAGAAGAGTTAGAGGAAGAAGATTTTGGAATCGACGCAATGTGGGAGGAGAGTTTTGCCGCAATTCAAATTGAGTCAGATTTTGAAACAATCAAGTTATCTGAACGAACAATGCAACATAGTAAGCCATCATTAGAAGAACCACCCATGTTAGAGTCGAAGTTGTTGCCTGTGCACCTCAAGTATGTTTATTTAGGAGGCAATAACACGTTACCGGTTATTATATCTACCTCGCTGAGTAAATAGAAGAAGGACGCACTTATCCAGATCCTAAAAAACAACGCAAAATCCTTGGGATGGACCTTAGCGGATATTCGAGGGATCAATCCTTCGTATTGCATGCACAAGATTCGTCTTGAAGAGGGGAAAAGATGATCTTTAGAAAGACAATGTCGTTTTAACCCTGCCATGAGGGAGGTTGTGAAGAAGGAGATAGTGAAGTGGCTTGATGCAGGAATCATTTACCCTATATCAGATAGCAACTAGGTAAGCCCAGTACAATGTGTTCTAAAGAAAGGGGGAATGACAATCGTCACCAACAGCAAGAATGAGTTAATTCCCACAAGGACAACTACAGGGTGGAGGATCTGTATGGATTACCGCAAATTGAATCTGGCCACTAAAAAGGACCACTTCCCACTCCCTTTATTGATCAGATGTTAGACCGACTTACTGGGAATGAATTCTTCTGTTTTCTTGACGGCTACTCAGGGTACAACCAAATTGCGATTATGCCGGAAGATCAAGATAAGACAACTTTCACATGCCTATTTGACACATTCGCATTCTGTTGCATGCCGTTTGGACTCTGTAATGCACCAGGTACCTTCCAGAAGTGTATGATGGCAATATTTTCAGACTTCTTGGAGGAGTCAGTTGAGGTCTTTATGGATGATTTTTTAGTTTTTGGCAATACTTATGACTCCTATTTATCAAATCTTGAAAAAGTCTTGAAGAGATGTGTTGAAACGAACCTTGTTCTGAACTGGGAGAAATGCCACTTTATGGTTGAGGAAGGGATTGTACTAGGTCAAAAAATATCGAAGGCAGGCTTGGAAGTTGACCAAGCAAAAACAACGCAATTTCCAAGTTACCACCACCAGTAAATGTGAAAACGCTTAGGAGTTTTCCGGGACATGCGGGGTTTTATCAAAGATTTATCCGCAACTTTTCTTAGATCGAAATGTCCCTAAGTGCGCTCCTTGAGGTTGACCGTGAATATGATTTTGATGATGCATGCACTAAACCATTTCACACTCTAAAAAATGCGCTCATCACCACACCGATTCTGATTGCGCCGGATTGGACGCAACCATTTGCATTGATGTGCGATGCTAGTGGATATGTAGTGGGCACAGTCTTGAGTCAGCACAAGGACAAGGTTCTGCATTCTATCTATTATGCTAGCAAAACGTTGAATGATGCACAGGAAAACTATATAACCATAGAAAAACAAAATGCTCGCAGTGGTATTTTCACTAGAGAAATTTCGACACTCCTTGATTGGAACAAATATGGTGGTGTATACTGATCATTCTGTGATCAAATACCTTGTGAAAAAAAAAGGATGCGAAACCGAGACTGATATGGTGGGTGTTACTCCTGCAAGAATTCGACCTAGAAATTAAAGATCAAAAGGGCACCGAGAACCAAGTCGCAGATCATCTTTCAAGATTGGAAAATTGCAAGGTTCAAGAGAAAGAAAAAGACATTGAAGAAAGATTCCCTGACGAACTGCTGATGTTGGTATGCATTAATGTTCCATGGTATACGGGCATTGTAAACTTCATCGTTTGCGGCCAAGTACCAGAAGACTACTGTTGGTAATAATTTAGTGGACGCGTTTTGTTTTGTTTTATTATTATGAAAGACGGATGGGTTTGAACATGAAATCATGCGTTAGACATAACTGATGCATTTTCTCCCATGCATCTGAAGTCATGCGTCAGAATGATGATGCGTTAATCTTAGCATGCAATGACCATGCGTTTCTATCACAAGTTTTCTTACGCTTGAGCCAAGTATAACACAAACACAAGTTTCTCGGGTAATTCAAGGTCGAACACGAGGACTTGTCACTCCATAATATTTGTGAAGTGATGTGTTTGAGGCGATGACTAAGAATAAAAATAAAGCGATGAAGGTTTACATGTTTTACACACTACTTCTACTCCTAACTAAACAGATTGAGCAATAGAAGACTTGCAATGAGAATAGGTAAAAACACAACAACCAATAACGCATAGTAATGTTTACCATCTTAAATCGCTCTAGTAATCCCAGCTCGTTGCACTAACGCATCACACCTCTAGGTGGTCAGCCCTATGACTATATCTCTATAGTATATGGTTGCGTCGAGCATAAGATTGTGCCTATCTCTAGGAACAATACGAACCTTGCTTAGTGTATTACATCCCTTACCTTCTCAGGCAGTTAGACACAGCTACTTAACTCATAGACAAGCAATGCAACATCCCATAGACAGGCGTTGCAACAGCCTTTCACAAAGCAAAGAGGATTAACTCACTATACTCGCACAATGCACACCTCTCGGTGGGTTGCTACATGCATCCTATCTCTAGGCTACACGATTGAGCATGCGATTGACTTTGATAAATAAATGTTGAAGTAAAACTATGATAGAGATGAAGATGATGAAGAAGACGGTAATGAAGGAAGTAAGATTTGCATTGATCACAAAATATCTTAATATCTCAAGCTAAAATGTAATACAATACAGAGATTAGAAGGGAGATGAAGAACTCTGCGTCAAGGCTGCCAGTGGTGCCATGGTTGAATGGTGGAGATGTCTCTCTCGAGCTCTTCTTCGGCGAATGCTCCGATCATCACTCAGTTTGGATTGTGGAGATGAAGAATTTTCACTGGAAATCTTTTTCAAGCTCTCATCTGTGATCACAAACTTCTGCCTTGAGGCAGAAACTCGGATGTCTCAAAATGAAGGTCTCAAGGGCTATTTATAGAACTTGGATGCCGATAGCTATAATGATGGAGGTATGGCTCACTGCTGCTTTTGTCGCGGTATGGGCATTGTCACATTGCCTTATCTTGTTGATACTCCCAAGATATGCGTCTGAGCTTAATTTAGCTGAAGTTATCAAACCCATCTTGCGATTTTCTTTTATGGCTGTGACTCCATGGCTGCAATCTCTATTTGTTCACCGCGTTCTCCATGCGTTGGATGCATGTGTAATGGGGTTGGGATGTATGATATTAAGTGCTCATGATGATGCAATACTACTTCTATTTATGCGTTAGTTTGCAATGTTCATGTAGTATGCTCTGCGTTGTCACAAGTTTCCTTACAATGGATCCAAGTGTAATTCCACTGCAAGTTTCTCGGTGTGATCCGAGGTCGAACACAGGGAAATGGTGTCAGTTATTGGTGTATGTTCATGGTATATGCGACCAGGTTTTCAATTCTTTATAAAGAAGTTTGTACAGGTAAGTAAATTGCAGTAAAATAAAGGAAAGCAGTAAAGATGCGATAAAACATAAAAATACAGTAAACCTAAGCTAGATGTTACAAGATACAGACCTCATGTACAAGATGCTAGGATTAAGGTTGGCTGTGAAGGTTGTGCAAAGATGTGGGATGCGGCGACAAGTCTTATGAACAGAATAGAAAGAGAAAGATAAGTATTACAAACAATGCAAGACCTTAATTGGATTTGAAGGTACAAATACTGTTCCGCTCTTCTCTTGGCGTACACCTCTTAGTTATCGGCCGTGTTCCCCACATGTCTGTGGTGAAACAGAGTCTAATGTAATGAATGCAAGGTTGCTTCCATGTCTGGAAGTACTACTCACTTTAGTTAACGCACTCTTCTGACCTTTTCTCGATAGATCAGAATGACATCTTCACTTCTGCTCTCAGAGGTGAGGATGCCGTCTAGCATGCTTTAGCTAAACATATTTTATAACTTTAATACAGATTAAGTTTTTGGTGATTCATATTGCTCATCAGGGGATTAAGAAAACATCATGAAGAAATTAACTAATGGGTGAACGAAAATAGATAGAAATGGTAAATGGAATCTATCGAAACATTTAATATTTCTACTAAGCGTTTGATATATGATGTATGAATGAAGAGATAAAGAAACTATGGAATACAATGAAAGAGAGATGGAACAGATACAAACAAGTGCCAATGTCTTGGCACAAATTTGATGGAGATCTGCTTGCCAGATAGGATGGTTTCAATGGAAGGAAGAGGTCTCAGGCTTGCTCCACCGGTAGCAGGGGTCTCTGCACAGAGATTCGATCGGGTATATGGTAGGTCGGATTTGAAATTCACCTCTCAACCTTATCTCATTCTCTTCTTGGATTTCTTCTCTTCAGCACTCAGCTCAGCCTTTTCTCTCTAAAATCTTGCAGCACTTAGCCCCGTATCAAATAGCTTACTTTTCTTTGAAATCAATGGGGTATTTATAGGAGCAGATCTTTGACTCTGACCTTGTGGTCCCCACTTGATGGTTATGGTAATTCCGCAGATGGAGGGATATTATTCCTTCTATTATGCAATCAAACCATCAATTCTGCACAACCGATAGTTGTACACGTGTCTTAATCCCCCACTCTCATGTTGCTCAGTTGCATCTTTCGATCATGGGCTCGCATGCGGTGTTTGTTTTTATTACCACATGCAATTGAAGCATAGCCCTGGACCGACTGTCGCATTGCACCGTTACTTCGGTAATCGTCTCTTCATGGTTGATCGACAGGCACAATGTGGCAGAGATGCATTAATTAGTTTTTTATGAGCCTTGAGCACAAGTGGTGACTTGGTCTCCTACAAAACAGAGTAAAGTTTGGCTTGTCTTCCATCTTTTTGGCGTTAGTGGGTGTAAGCGCAAACATTTATAATTATTGTCATACTGGGGTAATCTTCATACAATTTGTGCATAATTACTAACTTTTTGGCCGCAATATCTAGATAAGGTGGCATAAATAACTTGTATTTCTATAGGTTATCAGCATGCGATTACTGTAACTTCCATGCATTGGATGCATGGGGTTGCTGTCTGCTTTCGTCTTTTGCGATCGCTTGGCTTCAGTGCATGCATTTGTCTGTGATTGTTTATTACAAACGCATGCATTTGATTCCTACGATAGCTACAAAAATAGACACTTTGGCACGGAATATTGCATAATATTGAGTCAGTGAGGTTTTAGGTGCTTATCGATGCAAAACTCAGTTTTTCACAAATGCTAAGTATTATCACTGCATTTTCTACCTGTTAGCCCTCATAATTCTAAATAAAAGGCTTATAATAACTAGCATTTCTGCCAGTTATCACCCCCTCAAACTTAGAATCATGCTTTTCCTCAAGCATGCGTTACACTCAAGAAATTCTTAACTCACCTTCCGACGTTCCTTTGCGATGACCTACTTTTCAGAATATAATTTCAGAATATAATTAACTCGTACCTCTATACATGGTTGCACTACTCTCCTCTACTTTGGTTGCTTCTTCAAAGAGATCTTTTCTAAGTTGAAATTTGGCAAGCCCTTGCTAAAAAACTTTTTATTCATTCTCTACAACTTTGCGTTCAGCTCATGAGAATGCGTTCGTTTAAAATAATTCAAGTTTATCATTTACTTATTTGAATGCGGCGTTGAACCTGGTTATGCTCTTCGTTTTGGCTTACTCCCATGTGTGTCATGCTGGCATCCAACTCTGGTTGCATTCCATATTCAACTCAACTCATGTGTTGCTTAATTTGGCTTGCGCCAGACAGAGGAGTTGTGCTGATGCGTCGATCCTGGCGATTTACCTTCGTTTTGGCTTGCCCCCACGGGTGTCATGAAAACATCCAACTACGGATAGATGCCTTTCACAACTTAACTCTTATCAACATGGATTTCCCCATTGCGTTGACAGTGGAGTTGTTATTTTCAACCGTTTTTTTTTTAGGGAAATGACCGCAATGTGATGAATGCAATTCTCCGAGACCGCTACCACCCCCCAAACTTAGAGGGTGGCAGCATTCTCACTGCAAGCTAAAAGCAAACTCAACAGGAATATGATAATAGATGCTTGAGCAAAGGTTTGCACATAATAAAACTAAAGACTTTTACAATTTGAAGAGGCTATTAAAAGTAAGGGGTGCCTTGCGATACTAGTTAGAGGATGCGGTGAATTATTTGTACCATTATAGACGCATCGCAAAGAACCGCAGTCAGACATGGAGAATTCCAAAAGGATATTGCATAAAAGATAACAAGAAAAGGGCCTTAAGTAGAATAACGCATGTGACAATGCGTTCGAGTTCATGCGATTGAAGCCATGCGTTTAAAGGATGTGGAGGATTCTTCCATTATAATTGCACACCGAGGAGAGTTATTATCACACCTACAAGAAGCAAACGCACCACAACCAAGGAAGCAGCCGCATATCCAAAATAACAATAAATAAAAATAATAAACTAAACTAAGAAAGCAATGTAAAAGATAGAGTAGAAGACGTCCCTGGAGAAATTGGAGTGTTGTCACCACAAGGAGTCTCCCATACAGGAGATGGCTCTCAACTGCTTGGGTCAAGGGGTTCGCCCTGACTGTTGGAGCTTCTAGCAGTTGTTGGATGCATGATGGTTGACATGCATCTAAGACTGCTTCCAGCTCATGCGACAGATAGCCTTTCTATCTCGAGGTCAATATTTGACTTTCGACGCTTCACCTATACTTCAAATATTGTTTTCAGCTTCACACAATCTACAATACACCTAAGATTGAAAGGGTGCCTACAAAAACACAAAACATCACAAAACATTAGCTGCTAAGTCCCTGGCAACGGCGCCAAAAACTTGGTGATAATTTAGGGGACTCGTTGTTTTTTGTTTTATTATTATTAAGGACGGATGGGTTTGAACATGAAATCATGCGTTAGACATAACTGATGCATTTGTTCCCATGCATCTGAGGTCATGCGTCAAAATGATGATGCGTTAATCTTAGCATGCAATGACCACGCGCTCCTATCACAAGTTTTCTTACGCTTGCGACAAGTATAACACAAACGCAAGTTTCTCGAGTAATCCGAGGTCGAACACGGGAACTTGTCACTCAATAATATTTGTGAAGCGATGCGTTTGAGGCGATGAATAAGAAAAAATAAAGCGAAGAAGGTTTAAATGTTTTACACACTACTCCTACTCCTAACTAAACAGATTGAGCAATAGAAGACTTGCAATGAGAATAGGTAGAAACACAACAACCAATAATGCATAGTAATGTTTACAATCTTAAATCGCTCTAGTAATCCCAGCTCGTTGCACTAACGCATCACACCTCTAAGTGGTCAGCCGCATGACTATATCTCTATAGTTCATGGTTGCATCGAGCATAAGATTGTGCCTATCTCTAGGAACAATACGAACCTTGCTTAGTACGTTCCATCCCTTACCTCCTTAAGCAGTTAGACGTGGCTACTTAACTCATAAACAAGCAATGCAACATCCCATAGATAGGCGTTGCCACAGCCTTTCACCAAGCAAAGAGGATTAACTCACTATACTCACATAATGCACATTTCTCGGTGGGTTGGTACATGTGTCCTATCTCTAGGCTACACGATTGAGCATACGATTGACTTTGATAAATAAACGCTGAAGAAAAACTATGATAGAGATGAAGATGATGAAGAATATGGTAATGAAGGAAGTAAGATTTTCATTGATCACAAAATATCTTAATATCTCAAGCTAAAATGTAATACAATATAGAGATTAGAAGGGAGATGAAGGACCCTGGATCAAGGTTGCCGATGGTGCCATGGTTGAATGGTAGAGATTTCTCTCTGGAGCTCTATCTTCAGCGAATGCTCCGATCATCACTCGATTTGGATTGTGGAGATGAAGAATTCTCACTGGAAATCTTTTTCAAGCTCTCATCTATGATCGCAAACTTCTGCCTTGAGGCAGAAGCTCAGATGTCTCAAAATGAAGGTCTCAAGGGCTATTTACAGAATTTGAATGCCGACAGCTATAATGATGGAGGTATGGCTCACTGTTGCTTTTGTCGCGGTATGGGCGTTGTCACATTGGCTTATCACATTAGCTAAAGTTATCAACGCATTCTATCCATCTTGCAATTTTCTATTATGGCTGTCACTCTGAGGTTGAACACAGGGACTTGCAACTATATGTTTGTGGTGATTGTCCATAAGGTTCAAGTGTAATACCACCGCAAGTTTCTCGGTGTGATCTGAGGTCGAACACAGGGATTGTTTTAGGTTATTGTGGTATGTTCGTGATATATGCGACCAGGTTTTTCAATCTTTAAAAGTATAGTTTGTGTACAAGTATGTAAAATAGCAATAAAGTAAATGAAAGCAATAAAGATGCGATAATGAAAATAAAATATAGTAAATCTAAGCTAGATGATACAATATATAGGCTTCATGATACAAGATGCTTGGGTCAAAGGTGGCTGTGAAGGTTATGCAAAGAACGTTGAATGCAGCGGCAAGTCTTATGAATAGAATAGAAAGAGAAAGATCAATAATATAAACAACGCAAGTTCCTCAATTGTGCTAAGGCTATAAATACGGTTCCGCTCTTAACATAATGAACGCAAGGATGCTTCCATGTCTGGAAGTACTACTCGCTTTAGTTAGCACATTCTTTTAATCTTCTCTCGAAAGATCATAATGGCATCTTCACTTCTACTCTCGTAGGTGAAGAAGCTGTCTAGCATGCCTTAGCTAAATGCATTTTATATCTCTAACACAGATTAAGTACTTGTTTAATTCATATTAACTATCAGGGAATTAAGAAAACATCATGGAGAAAGTGATTAATGGGTGAACGGAAATAGACAGGGAATGGAATAGGAAAGCTATCGAAACAATTAATATATCTATTAAGCGTTTGATACATGGTGTATGACTGAAGAGATAAAGAGAAATTGAAATACAACGATGAAAGAGATAGAACAGATACAAACAAGCGCCAACGTCTTGTGTAATACCCTAACTCTTAATCTGAAGGGAATGAGGTTAAATAAGGAAATGGGATAGAACAAATAAAATTCGAGAAAATTTAGATAAAAATTATTCAAGTGTTATCTATATGTTGGTGGGTGCAATGGGGCATATAGACGTGAGGGTATCTAAGAGAGAAATCAGCAAGGGCACTGAAGAACGAGAGCATTGAGAGCAGAATCAACGAGATTGGAGAGAGTGAGAAAATGGGTGAGAGTGAGAAAGTGGGAGAGAGCGAGATTGGAGAGAGCGAGAAAGTGGGAGAGAGTAAGATCAACGAGAGCGTTGAAAGCGAGATGGTCTGCTAAGGCTTTGCGATGGAGCCGTGCGAACTTGTGGTGCATTAGAGGTTGGGCTGGCTTGTGGACCTAAAGGGATACGTTCATTGCTAATTTTAAACTCCTGGGACAAACATTTTTTTTAAAAAAAATAAAACAGGTGAAGTGGCAAAGGGAGATTTCATGCAAAAGACTTTTTATTAACTTAAGTAGGAGGTGTACGATTAAGATTACATGGAAATTAGATAATTTTGGGATGGCAAACCCAAAATTAGACAACTCAGCTCTGTCGGCCAGTGTTAATGTTGGCAGCCTAAAGAAAAGCCATTTGTATGATGAGTTGTCATGTGGGGAAAAGCTAGAGATGGCTCTAAATAGAAAGCCTCAGCATGATGCTTTAACTCATGCAAAATTAAACATTTCAGTGTTAAACATCCTTATTAGAGAGTTGGTAATTGATGGTCAGGCTGCCGTTGGTATTGAAGTCAAGGAGATCGAAAGTTGCAGCAGCACTAGTTTTTGTTGAGTAGGGGATATATTTACAAGTAAATTGCGTTAGGAGGATTTGCTGACGGTAAGTGGTTACTATATGTTTTGATTTATGCATGTATACATATATGTATGATGTGTATATGTTGAGGTAGTGTCAAATATGTATGAAAAGGAGTGCATGGTTTTTAATATTGTTGTGAGTACCGTGATGTTGCATGTGTATGTACGATGGAAACTAGAATTATACCCGGGATATGGTTAGTATGCTTGAAAAGGGTGCTTGGCGGGAAAATATGGTCGGCTTCGGTTGGTGGGAAACGATAGTCGGTGACGACCGACGGAAAAATATGGCCAAGTTACCTTAATAGCAGGAAAGAAATGGTCGATGTGCACATTGGCAGGAAAATGGAGTATAGGGAAAGTATCCATAAAATTTTTGTTGTTTTGTTGGGTTGACAGTAGTTGACCGTTAACAGGAAATGATTCAGTGGCTTGGCTGAGGAAATGAATTTGAAATGGTATAAATATGTTGTTGATTGCATGAGTATTGACTTAAGATTCTATTGACCCTCACGCTCCCTTCCCGGTCTTGGGGATTAAGGCTTGGGAGGAGGTGTGACAATTTGGTATCAGAGCCAGGTTTACGTAAAACCTGGGGAAGGATTGAAAATGAATGTTGAGTCTAGCCTAGGCATAAATAGGATCTAGGAAAATAAGACAAAAATATAATAAAGGGGATAAGTTTAGAGCCACAACGGTCTTAGGAAAAGGCTTACCTAAGGTAGGGAAAGCCAAGTAATAAAAGTTAGGATAGGTCAATACTTGGGTGTGATAAACTATATTAAGAAAACCTGACATAAAATCGAAAAAAGGTTAAGGGAAAAGGGAAATAATAGATGGACATAGGAAATCCTGAAAAAAAAAAAAAAAAAAGAAAAAAAAAGAAAAGGGAGAAGTGGAAAATGACTAGTAAGTAATAACCATGTCTACTGTAGGAAATGGATCTGAGCGGAAGAAATTGGTGGGAGAACGACTCCAGAACGCAATATGGGACCCGCGATGCTAACCCGAGGATAACCCTAAGAAATCAGAAGATAGGATAAATAATAACATTATTACTTTGAACAATACGAATCTGGTGGTGTCCCGAGCTAATATGGGATGTCCACATTGTAGGAAAAACCATGGTGGAATGTGTTTAAAGGGAACTAGGATCTATTACGATTGTGGCAAAGTAGGACATATTCATAAAAACTGTTACACCTTCCAGAAGAAATCGAGAGAAATGCAAGCGAGATATCAACGAGAACTAATTGGTGGTTCAAGTTCAGGAAGTAACGACGTGCTGCCTTAACTAACCATAGACTAGGAATGAGCCCGTGTAGGGAAGAAAGATATTCCTCGACAAATTGTGATAGAATTCGAAGAACAATACACCTATGACTTGCATGATGGGGAATCTTAAAAATTCTGCATCTTCTGCAAGGAACTGGGACATGTCCAGGAGCGGTACATTTGGAGGAATCAAAGAATACAACAAAATTTCAAGAAACTAGGATTATCCAGAAATAAGTAAACCACTAGAAAAAAAAACCTGAGGAAAAGAAAATCTGCCACTGTAAATGAAAATAAGATGTAAATATAACTAATGTTCATAAATAAAAATGTATGTTGATAACATGTGTTTAATCTATATATATGAATGGTTGTAGACAAAATGCTGAGAAGTGGGAAACGTAGAATAGGGCAACCTTCCGGAAATGAGAGTGAAAGTGCCTCGAGCCATCAAAAGGAAAAATCTAGAGAGGAGGAACAAATGGAAAAATTTACCCAAAGACTTCAGGCGAGTCTAGAACATATACAACCTGATCCCAAAAAGAAATATGGGATAGAACGGTTCAAAGCTTTGGGAGTCACAAATTTTGAAGGAACTAAAGACCCTGCAGACGCAGAAGCTTGGATGAACCAACTAGAAAAATGTTTTCAGGTGATGAGATGCCCTAAAAACTGTAATGTAAGTCTTGCCACATTCTTACTACAAAAAAAGGCAGAAGATTGGTTGAAGCTACTGAAGAATAGAAGGGGCGAGCAGGAGGAGATATGCTGGGAAGAATTTCGAAAAACATTTTTCGAAAGATTTTATCCCCGATCATACAGGGATATGAAGCAAGATGAATTCCTACAGCTCATGTAGGGAAGCATGACTGTAACAGAATATGAACTAAAGTATACGGAATTATCTAAGTATGCTTTAAACATAGTAGTGGATGAAAAGGAACGCTGTCGAAGGTTTGAAATAGGATTGAAACAAGAAATTCGAACTCCTATTACAGCAACCGCAAAATGGGGAGAGTTTTCGAAACTAACAGAAGTTGCAATGCGAATAGAAAGGAGTTTAATGGCGAAAGAAGTAGGATCGGAAAAAGAATCCTTAATGAGTCGGTGGCGAAAGAAAGAATCAAGAAATTTTGCCCCTAGGGTGGAAAGCAAAAGTGGATGGAAAAGAAGGGGAGTCACCAACACCAAAGCAGACCCTGAACAGAAGAGCCAATGAAAGGAATCAATAATGAGCATTAACCAAAGACCAAGATGCCCAGTTTGTAATAAATATCACCGAGGTAGATGTTGGGAACAAACCCAAGAGCGCCCACACACATGTTTTAAATGTGGCAAACCAAGACACTTTAAACGAGAATGTCCTCAATTGATGGATACTGGAAATATACAACCATCCAACAACCTAGGAGGAAAATCAATGACCAATGACGGTGGACGAGCTGTGGGGGGAAGAAAAGAGGAAACGGGGAAAATGACGTTGGGAAAGCTATATGGATTGACCCAAGAAAGAGAAGATAATATGTCAGTAGTGGGAAAAAGGAAAAAAAAGTTTTTGAAGAATAGAATAAAGGTTGTGGTGTAATAAAACTGTAAAGTATTAAATAAAAACTCTGTTGTGAATTAGGTTTCGTTTAATTTCGAGGATGAAATTATTTTAAGGGGTGATAAATGTAATACCCTAACTCTTAATTTGAAGGGAATGAGGTTAAATAAGGAAATAGGATAGAAAAAATAAAATTCGAGAAAATTTAGATAAAAATGATTCAAGTGTTATCTATATGTTGGTGGGTGCAAATGGGCATACGGACGTGAGGGTATCTGAGAGCGAAATCAGCGAGTGCACTAAAGAACGAGAAAATTGAGAGCAGAATCAATGAGATTGGAGAGAGCGAGAAAATGGGTGAGAGAGAGAGTGGAGAGAGTGAGAAAGTGGGAGAGAGCGAGATTGGAAAGAGCGAGATCGAAGAGAGCGAGAAAGTGGGAGAGAGCGAGAGTAAAGAGAGCGAGAAAGTGGGAGACAGCGAGATCAATAAGAGCGTTGAGAGCGAGACGATCTGCTAAGGCGATTGAGCCGTGCGAACTTGTGGTGCATTGGAGGTTGGGCTGGCTTGTGGACCTAAAGGGATACGTTCATTGGTAATGTTAAACTCCTGGGACACACATTCTTTTTTAAAAAAATTAAGCAGATGAAGTGGCAAAGGGAGATTTCATGCAAAAGACTTTTTATTAACTTAAGTAGGAGGTGTACGATTAAGATTACATGCAAATTAGATAATTTTGGGATGGCAAACCCAAAATTAGACAACTTAAGCTCTGCCGGCTAGTGTTAATGTTGGCAGCCTAAAGAAAAGCCATTTGTATGATGAGTTGTCATGTAGGGAGAAGCTAGAGATGGCTATAAATAGAAAGCCTCAGCATGACGCTTTAACTCGTGCAAAATTAAACATTTCAGTGTTAAACATCTTGATTAGAGAGTTGGTAATTGATGGTCAGGCTGCCGTTGGTATTGAACTCAAGGAGATCGAAAGTTGCAGCAGCACTAGTTTTTGCTGAGTAGGGGAGATATTTACAAGTAAATTGCGTTAGGAGGATTTGCTGACGGTAAGTGGTTACTATATGTTTTGATTTATGCATGTATACATATATGTATGATGTGTATATGTTGAGGTAGTGTCAAATATGCATGAAAAGGGGTGCATGGTTTTTAATATTGTTGTGAGTACCGTGATGTTGCATGTGTATGTACGATGGAAACTAGAATTATACCCTGGATATGGTTAGTATGCTTGAAAAGAGTGCTTGGCGGGGAAATATGGTCGGCTTCGGTCGGCGGGAAACGATAGTCGGTGAAAACCAACGGGAAAATTTGGCTAAGTTACCTAAGCATAACTAGCAGGAAAGAAATGGTCGATGTGCACATTGGCGGGAAAATGGGGTATAGGGAAAGTTTGCATAAAATTGTTGTTGTATTGTTGGGTTGACAGTAGTTGACCGTTAACAGGAAATGATTCAGCGGCTTGGCTAAGGAAATGAATTTGAAATGGTATTAATATGTTGTTGATTGCATGCTGTTTTCCCCAAAAGTTTATTTTTGATAAGCCAAGGTTTCGTTTATAAAAAAATATACCACTCATTGGGCTTATTAGCTCATGTTTTCTAAATGTTTTCTTATATTCCCCCCCATGTAGCAAAGCGGAGCATTCGAAGAGGAGTCCACCACCCACCACCACCATCTCAGGATTTGGTAAACTCTCAGGGCACGGCTCAGACCATGTAACAAAGAGTAGAGAAAATTTAATTATATGTATAAATGGATAGGGGGAATACTGTAAACTTATTAAAGTATGTAATAAATATGGGGGGAAATATTGAATATGAGTATTTTCTTAAGATGCTAGTGACCCTCACACTCCCTTCCCGATCTTGAGGATTAAGGCTTGGGAGGAGGTGTGACATCTTGGCACCAATTCGATAGAGATCTCCTTGCCGGATTGGATGGATCTGATGATAGGATGAGCTTCCCTCTTAGGCTTGCTCAACCGGTAGCAGGGATCTATGCACAGAGCTTCAGAATGGGTATTTGGCAGGTTAGATTTGAGACTCACCTCTTGGCCTTGTCTCGTCTTCTTCCCGGATCTCTTCACTTAAGCACTCAGCTTAGCCTTTTCTCTCAACACTTCAGCAATAATTAGCCCCGTATAAAGTAGTATAAGTTTTCTCTGAAATCTATGGGGTATTTATAGGTGCTGGTCTTTGACTCCGGCCTTGTGGTCCCCACTGATTGTTATGGTAATCCTGAAGATAGAGGAATAATTATTCCTTCTGTTATACAATCAGATCGTCAATTCTGCACAACCGTTAGTTGTGCGTGTGTCTCAATCCTCCGCTTTTGCATTGCACAGCTGCATCTTTCGATCGTGAGTTCGCATGCAGTGTTGTTTATATTACCACATGCGGTTAAAATACAGGTCTGGATCGACTTTTGCATTGTGTCGTCATTGTAATCGTCTTTTCATTGCTGATTGACAGGCGCAATGTGATAGAGATGTGTTGATCAACTTTTCGTGAGCCTTGAGCGCAAGCGATGACTTGGTTTCCTGAAGAACAGAGTAAAATTCGGCTTGTCTTCAATCTTTATGGTGTTAATGGGTGTAATTGTAATCATTCATAATTATTGAAATTCTAAGCTAATTTTCATACAATCACGCATATTCACTAACTTTTGGTTGCAATATCTAGATAAGGTGGCTTAAATAACTTGTATTTCTACAAGTATTCATGGACCTCAGGTGAAAACCTTGGATAGAGTGAATTTCAGCTAATCGACTTCTATTTATAGAGCTTGGGTCGCCGATAGCATTACTTGGACAACTCTGAGTCTGACATTCGGCGCATTAGTTCTTTTCTGAACCTCTGCCACTAATGGCGTGGTAGGTGAAATGTCAACATCAGCTTTGAATTTTCTCAAGGTAGATGTGTTGATGCGTTCAATCCACCTACCTTGCGTTGATCCCATTAGAATACATTGTCGCGTAGCCGCAATCACTAAATGGCTACATTCCCTTAACACCACAGCTCTACATGATGACCGCAATCGCTTGACGAGCATAACTCTGATGGACGCATACTGGTAATTACTGCAACATCCATGTGTTGATCGATGCGTTTGCCTTGCAATGGAGTGTTTCTCCGCATGCGGTTGTCTATGTGATGGTTCAATTTCTATGTTTGCGTTCATTTCCTACATTGGCTACAAAAATAGAACATTGAACACATAATTAACGAAAATAATAGGTTAGCTGAGATTCGATATGCTGATTAACGCAAGCTCATATTCTTATGAATTCCTATCATGATCGATGCATATTCTGCCTAACAACCTTCATAATTCTAAGTAAAAGGCCTAAGATGACATGCATTTCTGCATGTCATCACACCCTCAAACTTAAAATATGCTTGTCCTCAAGCATGCGTATACTTAAGAAATTCTAACTCACCTTGATGCTTTCCTTTGCGATGACCAGCTTCTCATAATATAATTCACACACACCTTTGACCATCACTGCAATGCTCTCTTCCACTTAGGCTGCTTTTTCAAAAAGATCTTTTCTAAGTTAAATCCAGTAAGCCTTTGCTAAAAAACTTTTATACATTCACCATAATTTTGTGTTTAGCTTTTTGAGATTGCGTTCATTCAAAAATACTTCAAAACTTTACGATGATTTATTCAAATGCTGCGTTGAACCTGGTTACACCCTTCATTTTGGCTTACCCCCACGTGTGTCACGTAGGCATCCAACTTCGGTTGCGTTCCATATTCAACTTCAACTCTTGTCTCTTTTGATTTTGCTTGTTTCGAACAGAGGAGTTGCGTTAATGCATTGATCCTGGTGACTTGCCTTCATTTTGGCTTGCCCTCATGTGTGTCATGCGGACATCCAACTACGAGCAAGTGCCTTTCACAGCTTAACTCTTATCAACATAGGTTTCCCCATTGCATTGACAGTGGAGTTATTATTCTCAAAAGTTCACTTTTCAACTTTTTTTTTTCAAATGATTGCAATATAATGAATGCAATTCTCCGAGACTATTGCGACCCCCAAACTTAGAAGTTGGTAGCATTCTCACCGCAAAGCTAAAAATAAAATTACAAGAATGCGTTAATAAATGTTTGAACAAAAGTTTGCACAAGATAAAACTCAAGACTTCCAAATTTGAAGAAGCTAATAAAAGTGAAGAATGCCTTGCGTTGATTAGTTAGAAAATGCGGTGAATTATACGTACCATCATAGAAACATCGCAAAACAATGCAATTGGGAAAAAGATAATTTCAAAAGGATAAGGCATACAAGATAACAAGAAAAGGCCTTAGAGGGAACAATGCATGTGCTCATTGATAACTTGTAGAAATACAAGTTATTTATGCCATCTTATCTAGATATTGTGGCCAAAAGTTAGTAATTATGTGCCAATTTTATGAAAATTATCTTAGTATGACAATAATTACAAATGTTTGCAATTACACCCACTAACGCGAAAAAGATGGAGGACAAGCCAAACTTTACTCTGTTTTGCAGGAGACCAAGTCACCGCTTGCCCTCAAGGCTCATGAGAAACTAATCAACACATCTCTGTCACATTGCGCCCGTCGATCAACCATGAAGATATGATTACCAAAGTAATGGTGCAATGCGACAGTCAGTCCAGAGTTATGATTCGATCGCATGCGGTAATAAAAAAAAAACACCGCATGTGAACCCATGATCGAAAGATGTAGCTGAGCAATGCAAAGGCGGAGGATTGAGACACGTGTACAACTAACCTTTGTACAAATTTGACAGTTTGATTGCATAACAGAAGGAATAATATCCCTCCATCTTCGAAATTTCCATAAAAAAAGTGGGGACCACAAGGCTAGAGTCAAAGGATCTGCTTCTATAAATACCCCAGCTATTTTAGAGAAAAATATGCTATTTGATACTAGGCTAAGTGCTGTAAGATTTTAGAGAGAAAAAAGCTGAGCTGAGTGCTAAAAAGAAGAAATCCGGGAAGAGAAAGAGATAAGGTCGAGAGGTAAATCTCATATTCGACCAGCTATATACCCGATTGAAGCTCTATGCAGAGACCCCTGCTACCGGTAGAGCAAGCCTGAGAGGGAAGCTCTTCCTACCATCGAAGCCATCCTATCCGACAAGCAGATCTCCATCGAATCTTTGCCAAGACATTGGCACCGGATTCTATCTGTTCTATCTCTCTTTTATTGTATTCCATATTTTCTTTATCTTTTCATTCACACATCATGTATCAAACACTTAGTAGAAATATTGAATGTTTCGATAGATTTCGTTTACCATTCTCTGTCTATTTCCATTCACCCATTAGTCACTTTCTTCATTATGTTTTCTTAATCCCTTGATGAGCAATATGAATCACCAAGAACTTAATATGTATTAAAGTTATAAAATACGTTTAGCTAAAGCATGCTAGATGACATCTTCAACTGTGAGAGCAGAAGTGAAGATGTCATTCTGATCTATCGAGAGAAGGTCAGAAGAGTGTGTTAACTAAAGCGAGTGGTACTTCCAGACATGGAAGCAACCTTATGTTCATTACGTTAGACTTTGTTTCACCACAGACATGTGGGAAACATGGCCGATCACTGAGAGGTGTACGCCAAGAGAAGAGCGGAACAGTATTGATACCTTCAATTCAATTAAGAACTTTCGTTGTTTGAAATACTTATCTTTCTCTTTCTAATCTGTTCACAAGACTTGTCATCGCATCCCACGTCTTTGCACAATCTTCACAGCCAACCTTAATCCTAGTATTTCTCACATAAAACCTGTATCTTTTAACATCTAGTTTAGGTTTATTGTATTTCCATGTTTTATTGCATTCTACTGCTTTCCTTTATTTTAGTGTAACTTACATATAGTACACACTTTTATAAAGAATTGAAAAACCCGGTCGCATATACCATGAACATACCGCAATAACCGACACCACTTCCCCATGTTCGACCTCGGATCACACCGAGAAACTTGCGGTGGAATTACACTTGGTTCCATCGTAAGGAAAATTATGACAACGCAGGGCATACTACTTGAGTATCTCTAATTAACGCATAAATAGTAGTAGTATCGCATCATCATGAGCATTGAATATCATACATACAAATCATGTTACACTCATGCGTTTGAATCCACATGATTGAAGCCATGCATTGGAGGATGAAAGGAATTCTTCCGTTGAACTACGATCCGAGGAGACTTATTGTTACACCTAAAAGAATAAATGTACCACACCCAAGAAAGCAACCATATATCCAAAATAACAATGAAAAATAAAATAGAAATAATCTATATTAAGAAAGCAAAGTAAAGATAGAGTAGAAGACGTCCCTAGAAAAATAAGAATGTTGTCATCACAAGGACTCTTCCTTGCAGGAGATGCTTCTCAACTGCTTGGGTCAAGTTGCTCGAACCCTTGGAACATCCGGCAATTTTTGGGTGCATGTTGGCCACCATGAGCTTAGAACTGCCTTCAGTTCTTTTACGACTGATTGCCCTTCTACCTTGGGGTCAACATTGGCTTTCAGCGCATTTCCTACACTTTCACTCTCAAGATAAAAAGTTTGCTCGCAGAGACACAAAACTCAACAAACATTTAGTCGCCAAGTCCCTGGCAACGGCGCCAAAAACTTGATGACGGGAAATTGGAAGTCAATTTTACTCGACAACCAACTTCCCTTGGGCGCGGTATGCGATGCATGTCCCTAAGATATGCATTGTTAGTCATGCATCGATGGTCATGTATTGGAATGAGTATGCATTAATAATTGTATGTAACGACCATGCGTCCTGCCACAAGTTTTCTTGCGTTCATGCCAAGTATAACATGGACGAAAGTTTCTCGAGTAATCCGAGGTCGAACACAGGGACTTGCAACTATATGTTTGCGGTGATTGTGCATGTGGCAGTTGAATAAAAGAATCGAGGGGATGTTACTAAGTTAATCCTACTCTTACTCCTATCTAACAGACAACGCAATGAGAATTATGCATGAAAGGTAGAGATGCGACAAACCTTGACATGAAATAAATGTATGGGAAAGTAGATAAAATGTGAAGATGTTTTCATTGCAAAACATAAGAGTGATTGCAAGGGCAACCTTAGTCAACGCAAACTAATGCGATCATGCAACACTCATACAATAGTAAACCACCTCTCAATGCGAATGCTATGGCTTCTAATGCTAGAACGCATGCAATGTATGTGCAGAGGTGTCTATAGGGCCTACACATAAGCGTCTAATTATTGTCTATGCGATGATACATAAACAAGGCGACCACATATTATCATTCCTATTCCTAGGGTGCATGCGATGCAGTGTTGATAAATAGAGCTTATCTCTAAGTCCCTATCTCTTGCTTATGCTGATCTAATCTTGCTCTCCCGAGTCTAGATTCTAACCTAAATCTCTCGAGTCATTAGGTTCTTTCTTTAGATTCTCTCTCGAGTAGCTCTAAAGGGGTGTTGGGCACAACATAAGACAAGACAAACGCATGAACTTGGTTGATGCAAGATTGTTACTATCCCTAGTGAATAATGCATACCTTTCTTAATGCATCCAACCACTTACCCTCTCAAACAGTTGATTATTGCTGACTTCACTCATAGACAAGCAATGTGTTAGCCTATAGACAGGCATTGCAGCAGCTTCACACTAAGCAAATAAGGTTACTCACACACTCGTGCAACGAACACCTCTTGACGGGTTGCTACATGTTTCATATCCCTAATCCACATTACTAAGTATGCAATACCCACACAATCCCATTAAGTGTTGCAATGAAGGTAATGATGCTAAGCAAGAAGATGGAGATGAAGTCGAAGGAATAGAGAAATGCATTGAAAAACACATTGTATTAATTTCTTAATTCGAAATGTCATACAATACAATATAGGAAAAGAAAGGAAAAAGAAATGACCAGCTGGAAGCAAAACTTTGCTTCCAGCGGATGTGCGTGAAGGCTATCGGTGGTGCCATGGATGGGTGAAGAAACTGACTCTCTCGAGATCTAACTCTAGTCGAAGGCTCTAGTTGTCACTCGAAGTGGATGAAGGAGGTGAAGAACTCTCAACCGTCTTCTCACGCATTAGTCTGGATCACAAGGATCCGCCATAGGCGGACTGTTGTCTCACTGATAGATGATTGAAGATGATCTATGCTATGCACGAAATGATTCGATACTACTGCAAGATATGCGTTTATGGATGTTCACATAGTATGCCATGCATTGTCACAAGTTTCCTTACAATGGAACCAAGTGTAATACCACCGCAAGTTTCTCGGTGTGATCCGAGGTCGAACATAGGGATTGTTTTAGGTTATTGTGGTATGTTCGTGATATATGCGACTAGAATTTTCAATCTTTAAAAGTTTAGTTTGTGTACAAGTATGTAAAATAGCAGCAAAGTAAATGAAAGCAATAAAGATGCGATAATGAAAATAAAATACAGTAAACCTAAGCTAGATGATACAAGATACAGGCTTCATAATACAAGATGTTGGGGTCAAGGCTAGCTGTGAAGGTTATGCAAAGAACGTGGAATGCGGCGGCAAGTTTTATGAACAGAATAGAAAGAGAAAGATCAATAATATAAACAACGCAAGTTCCTCAATTGCGCTGAGGCTATAAATACGGTTTCGCTCTTCCCTTGGCCTTTCAGTGATCGAGCGCGCTCCCACATGTCTATGTGAGACAGAGACTAACGCAATGAATGCAAGGATGCCTACATGCTTTAGTTAGCACATTCTTCTAATCTTCTCTCGATAGATCAGAATGGCATCTTCACTTCTGCTCTCGCAGGTAAAGAAGTCTTCTAGCATGCCTTAGCTAAACGCATTTTATATCTCTAACACAGATTAAGTACTTGTTTAATTCATATTAACTATCAGGGAATTAAGAAAACATCATGGAGAAAGTGATTAACAGGTGAACGAAAATAGATAGACAATGGAATAGGAAAGTTATCGAAATATTTAATATATCTATTAAGCATTTGATACATGGTGTGTGACTGAAGAGATAAAGAGGAAGTGAAATACAACGATGAAAGAGATAGAATAGATACAAATAAGCGCCAACATCTTGGCACCAATTCGATGGAGATCTACTTATCGGATTGGATGGATCTGATGATAGGATGAGCTTCCCTCTTAAGCTTGCTCAACCGATATAGGGATCTGTGCACTGAGCTTTAGAATGAGTATTTGGCAGGTTAGATCTGAGACTCACCTCTCGGCCTTGTCTCGTCTTCTTTCCAGATCTCTTTACTTAAGCACTTAGCTCAGCCTTTTCTCTCAACACTTCAGCAGCAATTAGCCCCGTATCAAGTAGCATAAGTTTTCTCTGAAATCTATGGGGTATTTGTAGGTGCAGGTCTTTGACTCCAGCCTTGTGGTCCCCACTGATTGTTATGGTGATCCCGAAGATGGAGGAATAATTATTCCTTTTGTTATGCAATCAGACCGTCAATTCTGCTCAATCGTTAGTTGTGCACGTGTCTCAATCCTCTACTTTTGCGTTGCTCAGCTGCATCTTTTGATCGTGAGTTCGCATGCGGTGTTGTTTTTATTATCGCATGCAGTTGAAATACAGCTCTGGATCGACTGTCGCATTGCGGCATTATTGTGGTAATTTTCTTTTCATTGTTGATTGACGGACACAATGTGATAGAGATACGTTGATCAGTTTTGTGTAAGCCATGAGCGCAAGCGGTGACTTGGTTTCCTACAAAACAGAGTAAAATTCGGCTTGTCTTCCATCTTTATGGTGTTAGTGGGTGTAATTGCAATCATTTATAATTATTTTAATTATGAGCTAATTTTCATACAATCGGCGCATATTCACAAACTTTTGGCCGCAATATCTAAATAAGGTGGCTTAAATAACTTGTATTTCTACAAGTTATCACACCCCCAAATTTAGATATATGCTTGTCCTCAAGCATATCTTCTACTCAAGAAATCATGCTCAATTCCTATCCTATATTTTTGCGACGATTGGTTGCTCTGAATGTTACACTTAGGCACATTACTCAACATTGCAATTTCCTTCTATCCTTGCAAATTCTTAGCAAGCCCTACTTTATTCTTCTATATGACAAAATTCTGCTCAAAGATGCCTTTCTAGTTTTCAAAATAGAATGTTTATCTCTTCTTTGTCAAAACAACTTGATGTATCTATATGCGGTGAGAAAAACTTTGCGTCATTTATTTATTGGTCATGGTTACACTCTTCGTTTTGGCTTATCCCCACGGGTGTCATGCGGACATCCAACTACGCTTGTTTGCCAATTTCAACTTTAACTCATGAGATTCAGAGAAGTTGTCTCTTGCTTTCTTTTATTTTTCTTTTCATACTGCGTTGTTCTTGGAATCCCACCTTCGTTTTGGCTTTCTCCTACGGGTGTCATACGAACATCCAACTACGAGCAGGCTCCTTTTACAACTAAACTCGTATCAGGTTGGGAATATTTTTTATTTTTCCCTTGCGCTGACATTGGAGTTTTGCATAATTTTTTTTTCTTTTTTGAATAGGGATGCATTTTCTTAAATACTGCATATTCTTGATCGCATCTGCTCAGACCTTCCCCACCCCCAAATTTAAAGATGAGCAAGGTCCTCATTGCGTTGTTCGGATAGACTAGACAAACATATAGAAGAAAATTTCAAAAAGAAAGTTTGAGCAGAACTTTGAAAGATAAAAGGTAAAGTGCTGCTAAACTAAGAATTAACTAAGTGTTAGTCAGAATTTACTAAGTATGGGAAATGTTTCTAAGTATAAACATATAAGACATCATAGCAACACAATGAAGATCGTAGAAATAAAAGATTAAGAACATCACAAAAATTAACAAAGGAAGATAAAGAAAAAGGCACCGGTCAAAAGTAGAGTGAACATGTACTCTAAATGCATTGAACATTAACAAATATACAAGTAATTACAAATGAACACAATACAAAATTTTCTGCTGCCTGTACAATAGTCAAAGGATTTGATTAACGTATAAAGAATAAATGAATTAAATACAATATAGAATGGCTGCATAAAAAAAACTTATTGGAAGAGAATATAAATATCAAGGATGAGAAGCAGGGGGTTTTGGTGGAGGATGATGAGGTGGTGCAATAGAAGTGTCATCAAATAATAAGTGCTGCCTAAGATGCAGAGGCACCATCGGACCATGCAGATATGCGGTGAGAAAATTGAAATATTCTTGATTACGCTCCGCTATCTGTCTCTAGTGTAGGAAGATTCTATGCATACTGTGTTGCATATTGATGAGCGCCTCCCTTAACGTTGCAGCACTACGCTGAATTTCATCAATGCGCTCCATTACTACCTCAAATTTCTGGTTGAAGAAGTGTTGCGGTTGAGAGACAAGCTCTTGCTGTTGAGAGAAGAGGGTTCTCATTTCAGCTAACTCAGCAGCCATGGAGGTGAAGTATGGTTGTGCCTGCGATGTCTCGCCAGCATCATTTTGGGGTTGGGCAGAGGTGCCTTCACCCAAATCGTGTTGGTCATCAACATGCGGCGGTGGAGTGGTGGGTTGCGGTGATGAAGCTGATGGTGAAGTAGGGGCTACTGGATAAATAATAGGAGAATTAGGGATAAGAAGAAGGTTCGTAAAATGTTCGTGTAAGGGGAAAAAGGGTTGCATTGGCGGGCTCGGTGGGCTTGGAGGCCAGATAACTAAGGAAGAGGGTTCATAGGTTCCGGATCTTGCATTGGTGACTCCTGGACCTTCTCTTTTCCCTTATCTTCTGTTCACTGTCTTTTGGACCTTGATTCTTGAGGCACATTCAAATCGATCGCAGGCCTCTTTGCTGAAAACTCAGGGCAGTGTGGAGAATCTTTGAGGAGCATCCTCAAGATTTTGATGTTAATGAGCCCATGGACTTCTAGCATGGGCTCCTCGTCAACGCCTACACCCATAGACAGACATAGACTTGAAACAATCCGTGGGAAGAAGTACTGCCTCCGGATATGCCCTACCAATGCTTTGATCTGCCTCGCGATCAACTGTCCTACATCGATAGGAATACTGCGAGCAATGTAGTATGCAGCCATGACTCAATCCCTTGATACAGTTTTGTCTGCGTTGTTGGGATCAGCCGCTTCTTAACCAAGTAAACCCAAAGCCTTCCCTCCGATAGCAAGGACTTGGACTCCAAGGTACGGATGCCTTTGAGCGAGACCGACCACTTCATGCTCGGTTGCGTTAGTATCCTCAACACGTCCTCCATCTGCTCTTCTGTGGGATCATCAATAATCTTGTTCCCTGGTGCATCAGGGTTGTCCTTCATTTAATGAATTTCGTTGATGTCCCTTGCATTGAAGGATACTGTTTCTCCCTTAAAGGTTACCGCATCCCTATTTCCATGTAGTCGCCTGCGGTAAAAGCTTCGCACTATCTGAGGCACTATGATGGATGGGCACTAGTAGAATGTGTCTTGCCCATGTTCCATAATTACGCTCGTGATGAGGTCAGGTAGTGGATTCGGTGCAGGAAAGAAACCCATCTCGATCAACATATCATCGTTCTCCTTTTTCTTTGATGAGCCTTCTTGGCCGCTGCGGGTTTGCTGATTTCTGCTATAGCCTTGCCTTTTGCCAACGTAAAGCGTGCTGCTTGTCTTTCCTTCCTTTCCCTCTCCTTGTGCTATTCTTCTTTCTCACGCTCTGTGAGTTCCTTACCCTTGTTCTTATAAAAGCACCACTTATTGGATTCGTGCGTCTTCCTCTTCTCCTCTACCAACAACTTGTCCTCTTCTTCCTTCTTCCTCCTCTCTTCTTTTTTTTTCTTCTCTTTCTTCTCTCGCAAATTCTTCTTCAAATTGCTCAGAGGCCAGCAACAGACGTTATTCCTCCTCGCGCTTCTGGATCCCTTCAAGTTTGGCAAGCTCATTGTTGCTTGCATTCTTCAAACTTCAATCTTCTTCTTCTATTCCTCTCTACGATGATTAGCTTGCCCTTCTCCATCTTTTCTTGCTTCTCTTCCTCTTATTTTCTTTTTCTCTCCTTCTCTTCCATTGCCAAAATTAATCTCCAAGGGTCAATTGTGGACCCTTGCGGAGCATTCTCCCTGCGACCTTGCATTAGAGGGGTTCCCTCTGCTTCTTCTTGTTCCTCGATTGCAACTATTTGCGTTGGTATGGGTTGTGCCAGTTCCATCAATTGCGTCGTTCCTCCCTTACCTCCCTCATAGAGGTTGATTCTCCATCCTTCTTAGGGCTCGTAACCCTCTACTTAGCTTCCTCTTCTTTTCTCAGGCTCCTCTTTTCATGCTAGCACATTCTCTTTTCTTCTTTTTCCTTCTTCTTTCTTTCTTTCTTGGCCTCCTCATGTTCACCATCATCCTTTTTCTCTCTATTCTTCTTTTCTTTCGATGATGGGAAGATTCAGCCTCCCCAACCTTCTTTCCCTTGGTTTTCTTCTTTTTCTTCTTCTTCTTTTCTTCAGCCCCATCTGGTTGTGCCTCCCTTGCAACCTCCTCCAACGCAACGTCAGGGGTCTCTAATGCAACCTCGACCTCCTTGACCTCCTCTATCACAATTTCTTATTCTTCTCTTTCCTTTCTTGCAATCTCTTCTTCTTCTCTTCTTAGAGGTCCGTCATAGGCTTCTGTGTTGGCAGTCACCTCAGGAATCTCAGGGGCCAGAACGCCTCTTCCCGTCTCTTCTTCTTCAACCACCACTTCCTCTGCCACCACTACTCCATCCTTTACCCCCACTGTCTCCTCCTCCGTAGGTAGTGGTTGATTTACAACCCCTACCTCAAGCAGTCCACCTCCTTGCTCCAAGGTACTTAGGATGTTTCCAAACACCTCTGTATCATTGCGTCTCTTCCTTTCACTTTCAGTTGAGACGACAGGTGTTGGCGTAAGAGTTCTCTCAGTGCTTCCTCCTCTCTTGAACAAAGGAGGCCTAACGGCTAGAGGGTTTCTTCGGGCTCTCCCGGCGAGTCTAGGACAGTGTGGGCTTAGGCGGCAAGTCTGCGACTGGCAGCCAGGAATGCTGCCTCTCGCATGGCTACTTGGTCTGGGGTGGAAGGTGAAGCAGATTGGTTGGGAGTTGGGTCAGTCATGGATACGAACTTGAGAAAGGTCTGGTAAAATGCTTGACCTGCTAGGGAAGAAAGAAAGGTCTGGATGCAAAGCGCTAGGGTTTCAGATTACCAAAATGAGGTAAAGATTTACCAACGAGGGATGAGGTCTTATTTATAGGTTCGGCCATGGTGGGCCTGATAACTTGTAGAAATACAAGTTATTTATGCCACCTTATCTAGATATTGCGGCCAAAAGTTAGTAAATATGCACCGATTGTATGAAAATTAGCCTAGTATTACAATAATTATAAATGTTTGCAATTACACCCATTAACACCATAAAGATGTAAGACAAGTCGGATTTTACTCTATTTTGCAGGAGACCAAGTCAACGCTTGCGCTCAAGGCTCGCGAGAAACTGATCAACGCATCTCTGTCATATTGCGCCCATCAATCAACAATGAAGAGACGATTACTACAATGACGGTGCAATGCGATAGTCGATCCAAAGCTATGTTTCAACCGCATGCAGTAATAAAAACAACACCACATGCGAATCCATGATCGAAAGATGCAGTTGAGCAACACAAAAGCGGAGGATTGAGACATGTGTACAACTAACGGTGTGTAGAATTGACGATCTGATTGCATAACAGAAGGAATAATATCCCTCCATCTTCAAAATTACAATGACAATCAAGTGGGGACCATAAGGCCAGAGTCAAAGACCTGCACCTATAAATACCCCATTGATTTAAGAGAAAAAGTATGCTACGGGATACAGGGTAAATGCTGCAAAACTGTTGAGAGAAAAGGCTGAGCTGAGTGCTTAAGGAAGAAATCTGGGAAGAAGACGAGATAAGGTCGAGAGGTGAATCTCAGATCTAACCTGGCAAACACTCGATTGAAAGCTCTGTGCAAAGATCCCTGCTACCGATAGAGCAAGCCAGAGGGAAGCTCTTCCTACCATCAAATCCATCCTATCCAGCAAGCAGATCTCCATCAAATCAGTGCCAAGAAATTGGCACTTGTTTGTATGTGTTCTATTGTGAACCCCGAATCCTAATTTCTCTACTTGAGTATATTCCCTATTGAGATCAGTGTGATGAGTAGGTTGATGTGGAAACTAGTGTGAATGGTAGAGAAAAGAGTGGAAAATTAGAAGAAAAGAGGAAATTTGGAAATTTGACTTTTAGGGAAAATTTGGAAAATTTGGCTATGTATAGAATTTTGTGTGGGTGGTGTTGATGCGTTGGAAGGGTTGTTGGTGAGGGCATGCGACTGAAGAAGGAAAATGGAGATGATGCATTGGAAGGCACACGAGTAGGCGAGGCATGAATGGAAAGGCAGCCCATGCGTCGAGCAGCCTTGGCCAGCACCCATGCAATGCGTCAAGCAGCCTCGGCCAGCGCCCACGCCATGCATCGAGCAGTCTCGGCCAGACGTTTTGCCAATGCGTCGAGTGGCCATGCCTGTGGATTGAACGCACTGTCTAGTGGCCATGCTCATGCGCTGAGAGCCATGCCGAGCAGCCATGCCATGCGTCAAGGCCCCCTGCCATGCAACCAAGCGCGCAGCCGATGCCATGCGCCCATGCAGCCGAGCGAGTGAGCGATGGCCAACACACGCCGCACGCCCATGCGTCTAAGTAGCATGCCCATGCGCTTAAGAACCCGGCCAAGCATCAAGGTGTCGTGCGCAACCCATGCGGCCAAGCACGCCCATGTGTCCAGCGGACAGCACGCCTATGTGTCGAGTGGCCAGCCCAAGCAGCGTGCCTATGCGTTGGTGACCAACACCATGATCCCATGCCAAGCAAACTGTGAGTTATGTTTTAAACGCATGCATGTATGAGAAATTGTTGAAAATTTATTTATATGTGTTAAATATACTCAGCATGCATTAGTACCTTTAAAGCCATGTTTTTATATGTGTTATATTTTACCTACTTTAAAGAGAGAAAGTCATTCATGACTAGTTTTACTTAGAACGTGATACAAAAGGATATTTGAGAAGGTATCCCCCCAACTAGATACCGAAGGACATTTGAGAAGGTACCAAACCAATAAGATACTGAAGGATGTTTGAGAAGGTATCTATACAAAAGTACCTAAGGTATGACAATACTTAGTATGGCCTCGTGCATGTAGGTAGTTAGAGTCAGAGATTGAGCAAAAGGGTTATCTCTTGACTAGCAGTTTGTGTTGGGATTGTTTTATCCACAGTAAGGGTTATTCTCAACTGACAAATAGTTTTATGTTTTATGCTTGGAAAATGTTTATACTACAGTACAAGTACTGTAGAAGCTTATATTTCAGTTAAACTCTTTATTGAGAATCAATTATCTTTCTTAAGTCACTCACTGGGTGCAAGCCCACCCCGTTTTCATATGTTTTCTTTACCCCCCCCCCCCCCCCAACAGTTAGCGGTCAAATCCTCTGAAGATAGCTCTGCATTTGCTCTGCCACTAAAGAATCAAAAGATTTGTAACCCGTCTATTTAGGTGGTTAATGTTAATATTGTACACATATTACTGTTGTTCATATAGGGACTAGGGTTGTGGTTTTGGGACTTCTAAACCTAGTGTTTTAATGACTCTAAATATGTTATGTTTCTAAATTAATAAATTTTTGGCCTAAAGAAATTCCGCTGTAAATGAGTTATATTTTGGTATTAGAGTTAGTCCACAAGAGTTATTAGGCAGAAGTGTCAACCAAAGGGTTGATAACTACTGCAGTCACACCCTTTTCCAGGCTAAGAGGGTGGTCTGGGGCGAGGTGTGACATCTATCTCTTTCATCATTGTATTTCATATTTCCTTTATCTTTTCATTCACACACCATGTATCAAACGCTTAATAGACGTATTAAATGTTTTGATAGCTTTCATTTACCATCTTCTGTCTATTTCCATTCACCCATCAATCATTTTCTTCATGATGTCTTCTTAATTCCCTGATAAGCAATATGAATTAACTAAGTACTTAATCTGTGTTAAAGATATAAAATGCGTTTAGCTAAGGCATGCTAGACGGCATCTTCACCTGTGAAAGGTGAAGATGCCATTCTGATCTATCGAGAGAAGGTCAGAAGAATGCGTTAACTAAAGCGAGTAGTACTTCAAGACATGGAAGCAACCTTACGTTCATGATGTTAGTCTCTATTTCACCACAAACATGTGGGAGCGTGGCTAATCACTGAAAGTTGTATGCCAAGAGAAGAGTGAAACAACATTTATAGCTTCAACGCAAGTGAGAACTTGCGTTGTTTATATTATTTGTCTTTCTCTTTCTATTCTTTTCATAAGACTTGCCGCCGCATTCCACGTCTTTGCACAACTTTCACAGCCAGCCTTGACCCCAGCATCTTGTACATGAAGCTTGTATCTTGTATCATCTAGCTTAGGTTTATTGTATTTCAATTTATTATCGCATCTTTACCGATTTACTTTATTTTATCGAAATTTATATACCTGTACAAACACATTTTTAAAGATTGAAAACTTGGTCGCATATATCATGAACATACACAATAACCTAAACCAGTCCCCGTGTTCGACCTCGTATCACACCGAAAAACTTGCAATGGAATTATACTTGGTTCTATCGTAAGGAAACTTGTGACAATGCATGGCATACTACGTGAACACCCACCATAAACGCATATCTAGTGGTAGTATCACATCATTTTGAGCATAGAACATCAATCACAGTATATCTTAATTACATGCATTACAAGTTTATGGCACCGTTGCCAGGGATTTTGTTAACGATTTATTGTTTGAGTGTGTTTTTGGTATTTTGCAGGACAGATCTCATTGTACTAGCTATTCAACGTGGAGAGCAGCCTGATGCTTTATGAGTCCTGGTGCTGAATCGGAATTCGTAACTGACCCTGAGATCGAGCGAACTTTCCGTGTAAGGGTACGTTAGAATCGAATTAGGAGAAAGAAGGCAGCCAACATGGCGGACAATAATGATAATGCGGTGCTAGTTGTGAACCAAGGGGCTGTTCGACCGGTTCAGGATCCTGTCTTCCTGGTGGCTGATCGCAACATCCCGATACGTAATTATGCGGCACCAAATTTGTATGATTTTTTTCCTGGAATCTCGAGGTCAACTGTTGAGGAGAATGCGCGTTTTGAGATTAAGCCAGTCATGTTGCAGATGATTCAAAATGTTGGGTAGTTCTGGGGTCTACAAGGTGAATACCCACATGCCCATTTGACCAGCTTTGTCAAGATGTTCAATAATTTTTCCTTACCTGGCATGACCCCAGAAAATATAAGATTGTATCTGTTCCCTTACACCTTGAGGGACGAGGCTAAGAGGTGGGCTTACTCACTGGAGCCAAATGAGATCACTTCATGGGAGCAACTGGTGGAGTGGTTCATGAAGATATTCTTCCCACCTGCCGTCAATGCAAGGCGATGAAAGGATATGTTGAACTTTGAACAGAAGGAGAATGAGACCCTGAGCACCGCCTGGGTGCGATTCAGGAGATTAGTGAAAAACTGCCCGCATATCGGGATTCCCGATTGCATATTGATGGAAACATTTTACAATGGCCTGAACAGAGCAACGCAGGCTAGTGTTGTTTCCTCCGCGGCAGGAGGTTTTATGGATAAAACATACACGGAGGCCAAATTCATCCTCGACCACATCTCGCAGAATATGGATGATTGGATAGACGATGGTTATGGAGGCCGAGGCACCGATAAAAGGAAAACTGAAACAGCCATTGTCCCTACGGAGACAATGACCACGTTGGCCGTGCAGATGGCCACGGTGACCTCGATCCTTCAGTCAATGGCAATCAACCAAGGAGCCATTGCTCCACAATCAGTGCAACCCGCTTCACCGGCTCAAGTGGCCGCAATCAATTGTGTCAATTGTGGAAGGGCTCACGGAGCTGATGTGTGTCCATTGAACCTTCAACAAGTGTGTGCTATCTAGAACAACCCCTTTAGCAACACCTATAATATAGGCTGGAGGAGCCATCCCAACTTCGGTTGGGGAGGCAATCCTAACCTTGGGGGGCCAGTGAACCATCAAGGGGGCAGTAGAGGAAATCCTCCTTTTCACCACAACCATAGGTAATCAAAACTGCATAACCAGCAACCATCATCGTCTAACACCTCGGGAGGCTCATTAGAGACACTGCTGAAGTACTATGTGGAGAAAAATGATGCAGTGATGCAAGCACAAGCGTCCTCTATAAGGAGTCTAGAGATCCAAGTGGGCCAGTTGGACTCTAAGCTAAGAAGTCAAACACCGGGAACATTGCCCAACAATTCAGAAGCCCCAGGATCTATAGGGAAGGAGCAATGTCCTTAAGACATTGAGCAGGCAAGCCTGACCGCCTGCGAAGATGTGGATTGCGATCGCCCAGGACAACGCAATTTTCGGTCCATATCTCAATACTATGTTTAATGCTTTATTGAATTTCTGTCTCTTTAAATTCTGAATTCTGTCTTCAACTCTTCATTTAATTCAATTTTGACTTTATGAATTTATTTCCTCATTCACTTCTCTGCATTTAATGTTGTCTCATCTTTAATTCTTTGACTTTTTTTTTGTAATCTATGCGTTGTGCTTTAAATTGTGAATGATTAAGTAATAAAGGAAAATATATTGCCGCAAGCCACAACACTTGCGCTGATGAAAATTGTAAAATAAAAAAAAACAATTAACGATAAGAAAGAAAGACGACAATGGACGCATATTAAACCAATCAGGAATGTTTTGCGTTCACCTAACTCAACTGTATTGAGTTGAGGGATGTGTTGCGCTCGCATATGTCCTTTGCTCGTCCTTAGCCAAATGCACTATGTTGAGGTATCCTCCAGAAATGCGTTGGTTAAGGGGTGTGTTGCGGGGATATATGCGTTGTTGCCCGTCCTCTGCAAAGATACAGTTTCGTTGGTAAGCACAATGTGTTATTCTTTTTCATGTGTCCATTCAAATAAAATATTAAAGAAAAATTCGTTTGGCAATTTGGGAAGAAGTCCAATCGATTCGTATCCCCAAACAATTATGACTTGGCAGACGAAAGGACACTTTTTCTGAAATTGCATAAATGAGGGAGGTGGAACAACGCGCCTATTGAGCTGCTCGAGGCCAGTCACCGCAAAAATCGCGTTGGACCCTACCACGGCCTAACCTATAAATACGACCTCATTCTTCATTTGAAACCTTTTACCTCACTTTGGCAAACCAGAAACCCTAAGCATCTTGCATCCCAAACCTTTCTTTCTCCTCAACAGCTCGAGTTTTTATCAGACCTTCCAAGCTCGTATCCATTGCTGACCAAACCCCAAACCAATCCACTTCAGCTTTCAACCCTGATCAACTAGCCATGTGAGAGGCAGCATTCCTGGCTGCTAGTCGTAGGCTTGCCGCCCAAGCCCACACAATCCCCAGAATCGCCAGAAGATCCCGGAGAAATCCTTTGGCCGTTAGGCCTCCTGTGTTCAAGAGAGGAGGAAGCACCGAGAGCATGCCTACACCAACACCTGTCATCTCGCAAGAGGAAGAGACGAGATGATACAGAGGTGTTTGGCAACATCCTAAGTACCTTGGAGCAAGAAGGTGGACTGCTCGAGCCATGGGTTGTAAACCAACCACTGCCTACGAAGGAGGAGGCGGCGATAGTAGCGGATAAACCAGTGAAGGATGGAGTAATGGTGGAGGAAGAAGTGGTGGTTGAAGAAGGAGAAAAGGGGAATGATGTTCTGGTCCCGGAGACTCAGGAGGAAACTGTCATCGCTGAAATTTATGATGAACCTCCAAGAAGAAAAGAAGAGGAAATTGCGATCAAGGAAAGAGAAGAAGAAGAGATCGCAGTCGAGGAGGCCAAGGAAGCAGAGGTTGCATTAGTGACCCCTGACATTGTGATGGGGGAGGTTATAGGGGATGCGCGGCCAGAAGAGGCCGAGAAGGAAGATAAGAAGAGAGAGAAGCAGCCAGAAGAGGCTGAGAAGAAAGATAAGAAGAAGAAGGGAAAGAAGGCTGGAGAGGTGGAGTCTTCACATCATCGCAAGGCAAGAAAGAACAAAGAGAAAAAGGATGATGATGAAGATGAAGAAGGCAAGAAGAAGAGGAAGAAGAAGGAGAAAGAGGAGAGAAGATTGCGCCGACGTGAGAAGAGGCGCCTGAGAAAAGAAGAAGAAGCAAGGCAGAGGGCTGCGAGCCCTAAGAAGGATGGAGAATCAACCTCCGTAAGGGAGGATAAGGGGGAAACAACACAGTTGATGGAACTGGTGCAACCTGAAGCAACGCAATTGGTTGCGACGAATGAAGGAGAAGAAACAGAGGGAACCCCCCTAATGCAAATAACTCTTGCGGAATAACTCTGATATGAATTATAATTCATATGCAACGAGACACCTTTAGGCCCACAATTTATTAACTTAGAAACATAATATGTTTAGAGTCATTACAACACTAGATTTACAAGTCCCAAAACCCACAAACCCTAGTCCCTATATGAACAATAGTAACATGTGTACAATATTAAAAGTAACCACCTAGCAAACGACTACAAGTCTTTTGGTCCTTTAGTGGCAGAGCAGACACAGAGCTATCATTAGAGGATTTGACCGCTACCTGTGAGGGGGGGAGGGGGGAACAAAACATTTGAAAACGGGGTGAGCTTACGCCCAGTGAGTGACCGAGAAAACATAGTAAATTCTCATGCATGATTTTAGTAATGAGTTTTTAACTGAAACATAAACTTTTACAGTACTTGTACTGCAGCATAAACATTTTCCAAGCGTAAAACATATAAAGCTATTTTAAGCATAAAATAGTAAAATCATTTCTCAATCCAACGTACTCTACTATGGGTAAAACAATCCCAACACCAACTACTAGTCCAAAGAGAACCCTTTTGCTCAATCTCAGACTCTATTCACCTGTGGCCACACTAAGTACCCTCACACATTAGGTACTTCTACTCAGATACCTTCTCAATGTCCTTCAGTATCGAGCTACTAGGATACCTTCTCAAACATCCTTCAGTATCCCGTTGGCTTGGTACCTTCTCAAACATCCTTCAGTACCAATAGATACCTCTCAAATGTCCTTCAGTGTCTAGTTGGGTGGATACCTTCTCAAATGTCCTTCGGTATCGCATTTTAGTAAAACTAGTCATAAACGACTTTTCTCTTTAAAGCATGTAAAGTATAACACATATAAAACATGACTTTAAAGATGTTAACGCATTCTAGATCAAATCAACACATATAAATAGTTTTTCAACAATTTCTCACACATGCATGCGTTCAAAACATAATTCACAACTTGCTTGGAAATCACTTCATAAAACTAGTAGGCATGAGAATATTCTTGAAAACATGCTTTCTATAACACGTTGTAATCAAACAATTTAAGCAAAATGTTTTAGTCAAAACATTTTAGCCACTCACCTTGGTTGTCTTAGGAGCTTTTCACTCTAGTGGCTACTCGGGCTCCTTTTCACCCCTAGAATCCAGATTCAACTTACAGCTTAGATTACTCATAGTTCTGAACCTTATTTTGAAATACTTCCTTCTACAAACGTATTCTAAAATGTCTCAAGAAGCTTACCCCAAAATTTCAGCTCAGAACTCCATGTGGTTTGGCCGAAATCACAGAATCTTCGAGACTGGCTCAGACTGATCCGACATTCTGACCCTTCTGCCTTCTTTTCAATCTCCAGCCTGGTTCCTTTGAGTTTTCAGATGGCTTTGGAATCACTCCAAATGCACGAGTATATTGGGAGATCTTCTTGTCCAAATTTGATACGTTCTTCTCAACCCTCACTGTTCTCCCTCTCCTTTACAAAATTTATGATTTTGTGATTTGAAAATTAAATCCCAAAGCTTTATTTATAGGCTTTCAAATCTCTCGTGGTGTTGACAGCACCTACTTGGCTGCATGGCCAAATGTTTATTTTCCCCCTTATCAACACAAGCTTGCATCACCTTGTCCTAAGGTGTTTTCTTCATATGCGTCGACTAAATTTCATTAGCCCTTAAAAATTTTTCTTATGAAGACACTTAATTTTGGTTGACGTTTGCCCTTGCATCTTCAACCTTTGTTTGTATTCAATTTAGGGTTTCCAATGTATAATCTACAAGAATGCAGCCAAATTCAACGCATAAATACTTTCCCGGCCGTTCGATGCATAAACGAGGCCCTTCGATCGCATGGGCATGACGTTCGAATGCAGCATTGGACAAGAAGTGGCTGATGCACAGGCTACTCTCGCTCTCTCCGCTCTCGCTGGTGTCGCTCTCTCCCACTTTCTCGCTCATAATCTCGCTCTCTCCAATCTCGATGGTGTCGCTCTCTCCAACTTTCTCTCCCATTTTCTCTCCAATCTCGCTCTCTCCCAGTTTCTCTCCAACTTTCTCTCCAATCTCGCTCTCTCCCATTTTCTCTCTAAAATCTCGCTCTCTCCCATTTTCTCTCCAATCTTGCTCTCTCTCATTTTCTCTCCAACTTTCTCTCTAATCTCGCTCTCTCCCATTTTCTCTCTAATCTCGCTTTCTCCCATTTTCTCTCCAACTTTCTCTCCAATCTTTAGCTACTATGAACAATGTTCTCTGTGTCCGTTTGCTCACTACTTTGTGATACTTTTACACGGATTTTCAAAATTTTTCCCAACATAATTTCCCCTATTTTCCACATTTCACATAAATTCCATATTTTTCTCAGTCTGTCAGCCATAACGCACTTCATCTAATTTCTCCATACTTAGCCGAAATTTTCCCCAAATTTTCCAAACTTAATTTCCATATTATTCCACACTAGCTCAACCTACTTATTATTTTTCCCTAACTTTCCCAACTCAATTCCATATTTTTCTTTTCGAATCCCCATTCCACACTAGTTGTTTCATCATCCTACTTATTATACAAATTTCATCACAATTTTACCAATTAAAGCTCAACTTAATTTATTCAAAGAAAATCTACTTAACACTTAGAAATTTCCTTCCCCTTAACTTAGGATTTAACTTTCACTTAGTTAATTCCTTTTATCACTTGCTTAAGTAAGGAAAATAGAAATCCGGGTTTCACAGTGTCCTAGAAAGATCCTAAGTGTTTTCACGTTCACTAGTGGAGGTAGCTTGGAAATTGCATCAATCTTTTCTTGATCAACTTCCAATCCTGCTTTAGAGATTTTGTGACCCAAAACTATTCCTTCTTCCACCATAAAGTGGCATTTTTCCCAGTTCAAAACAAGATTTTTTGCAACGCATCTCTTCAAGACCTTTTCAAGGTTAAATAGACAGTAGTCATAATTATTGCCGAAGAATGAAAAATCATCCATGAATACCTCGATTGACGCCTCCAAGTAATATGAGAATATTGCCATCATGCATCATTGGAAAGTGCCTGGCACATTGTAGAGTCCAAATGGCATGTGTCGAAATACAAATGTACCAAATGGGCACGTGAATGTTGTCTTATCTTGGTCTTCCAGCGCGATTGCTATTTGGTTGTACCCTGAATAGCCGTCAAGAAAACAGAAAAATTCATTCCCCGCAAGTCTGTCTAGCATTTGATCAATGAACAAAAGTGGGAAGTAGTCCTTTTGAGTCGCCAAATTTAACTTGCGATAATCCATACAAATTCTCCACCCTGTAGTCGTTCTTGTGGGAATTAATTCATTCTTGTCATTAGTGACGACTGTCATCCCCCCTTTCTTTGGAACACACTGTACTAGGCTCACCCAGTTGCTATCAGATATCAAGTAGATGACTCCTACGTCCAGCCACTTCACAATTTCCTTCTTCACGACCTCCCTCATGGCAGGGTTTAAACGTCGTTGCCTTTCTAACGATCCTATCTTTCCTTCTTCCAGATGAATCTTGTGCATACAATACGAGGGACTGATTCCTCGAATGTCCGCCAAGGTCCACCCTAAGGCCTTTGCCTTATTTCTTAGGATCTGAATGAATGCATATTCTTTCTCCTTACTCAGCGATGCAGAAATGATAACCGGTAACGTGTTGTTACTTCCTAAGTAAGCATACATAAGGTGCTGGGCAACGACTTTAACTCTAGCACAGGTGGTTCTTCCAAAGATGGCTTAATGCATTGTGATGTCCGTTCAGATAACTTAAGCGGTTCAAAATTTGATTCCACATGAAATGTGGTGCAGTCCTCATCCAACATTACGCCGATTTCAAAATCTTCTTCCTCCAGCTCCTTCGGGGGTTCGAGCCAAGGTTCTTCCCGCAGTTCCTCAATATATTGCCAGTTTTCCATATCACCTAGGTACTAAAACGCATTGAACACGTTGAATTTTACCTCCTGATCGTCGACTCTGATGGTCAATTCCCCTTTTTGCACATCGATCAGTGCTTGCCCTATTGCGAGAAATGGGCGACCTAAGATGATAGGGACTTCTCTGTCAGCTTCGTAATCCAATATAACAAAATCTGCCGGAAAGATAAACTTTTCCACTTGCACGAGTACATCCTCTATCTTTCCCTCATAATGCTTTATTGATCTATCGGTCAACTGTAATGTGATCGTGGTTGTCTTGCATTGTCGATATCCATCTTCTTAAAAATCGACAAGGGCATTAGATTTATGCTTGCCCTTAAATCGCACAGTGTGATCCTGACCATCTTCCCTCCTATTGTGCAGGGCAATGTAAAACTCCCAGGATCCTTCATTTTGGTGGGAATATTGTTTTGAAACAGTGCACTACATTCATATGTTAGCGCAACTGTTTCATTTTCCCTGATCTTTCTTTTATTAGCAAGAATATCCTTGAGAAATTTTATATAGCTCGGCATCTGTTCCAGAGCTTCTATTAGGGGAATATTAATGGGTAGCTGTCGGAGAACCTACAGAAACCTCTGAAATTGTTTGCTATCATCTTTCTTCTTCAGCCTGGATGGGAAAGGTGGAGGATCCCGCCTTTCTTCTTGTTTAACTGGCTGTTTGTCGAGATCCTGTTCTTGTTTCATTAACTGGAGGTTGCGTTGTTTTAGAATTCATGTCTTGAGGAGCTTCATCTTTTGTAGGTGAACTTACTGCTGCACTGGTACTTTTTCCACTATTAGTTGCCTGGTCAATATCAACAGTCAAATCTACTGATGTTGTTGTCGCCTCTGGTATTGATGGCATAGGGGCTGTTGTTTTGCCACTTCTCAATGTCACTGCATGACATTGTTCTTTACCTTGTGGCCCCGATGCTTCTGAGTTGCCAGGTGCTTTCTTCTTTAATTTCCTCATAAGCTGATCTATCTGCTCTTCTAGTTCTTTAAGGGAATTAGCTTGTGATTGTCTCATTGCATCACTCTTTTCAATGTAATGTTTTAACGATGTCTCCAGAGACGAGGTGCTGCAAGAGGTATCATATAAGCACGGTTGGTCACAGGGTAGTATACCTTGAGAATTACCTGGGCTATAGTCCGGAGTAATGAAGACCAAAGGGTTGCTTCTATCCCCTTTATAATAGTTCTGATAGAAACTATGACCCCCCTTGTTATGATTCCCGTCCCAAATTAAAGTTGGGTGATCCTACCAACCAGGGTTGTAGATGTTGCCAAACGATTCATCGTAGATAGAATATACGGCTTGTTGATTCCATGGGTAGACTTCTACTGGATGTCCCTGTTGAATGCTAGAGATATAGAGTCATAGAATGATGATGCAATGCGATGTACAAGTCCTTGTCCCCGTTACCAGTTCTCCGGCAATGGCGCCATAAACTTGTAACGCAAAATTGATATACTACGGCTGAATGTTTCTATCTTAGGCATACGCATAGCTATATATGATGTAAGAGATAAGTTCATGCGATACTACTTCTAGATATGCGTTAATTATGATAACCTTGTAGTATGTTGTGCGTTGTCACAAGTTTCCTTGCGTTGGACCAAGTATAATTCCACCGCAAGTTTCTCGGTGTGATCTGAGGTCGAACACAAAGATTGTTTGAGGTTATTACGTTATGTTTGTGATACATGTGACCAAGGGTTTTTCAATTTATAAAAATTGTTGTGTACAAGAATATAAACATGCGATGAAGTAAAGTAAAGTGGTAAAATTTCGATAATAAAATAAAGTGCAATAAAATAAATCTAAGCTATGATGATACAAGATACAAGTTTCATGATACAAGATACAGAGGTTGAGGCTGACTGCGAAGATTATATAAAGATCGGGTGATGTGGTGGCAAGTCTTATGTGTGAAGCAGAAAAGAAAAGATAACTAATATAAACAGTGCAAGTTCCTCAATTGCGTTAATGATATAAATGTGGTTCCGCTTTTCCCTTAGCGTACACCTCTCGGTGATCGGCCACGTTCCCACATTTTTGTGGTGAAACAGGGACGAACGTAATGAATGCAAGGTTGCTTCCATGTCTGGAAGTACTACTCGCTCTAGTTAACACATTCTTCTAACCTTCTCTTGATAGATCAGAATGGCATCTTCACTTCTACTCTCATAGGTGAAGATGCCGTCTAGCATTCCTTAGCTAAACGCATTAATCTCTTTAGTGAATTATCTCAATTACACCCACTAACATATTAAGTTACTCGTTTAATCCATATTAATTACCAAGGGATTAAGAACACTTTGTGAAGAAAACGATTAACAGAGGAACGAAAATAGACAGAAAAGTGGGAATGGAAATGATCGAGACATTCAATATTTCTATTCAACATTTGATACATGATTTGTAAATGAAGAGATTAAGAAGATGAAATACAGTGATGAATAGAGTTAGAAACAAATACAAATAAGTGCCAACGTCTTGGCGCCAATCTGGATGGAGATTTGTTTACCGGCGTGGATGGATCATGCAGAAGGATGAGCTTCCCTCTCAGGCTTACTCAACCGATAGCATGGATCTGAGTATAGAGCTTCGCGGTGGGGATTTGGTAGAATCACTCTGAGACTCACCTCTCGGCCTTGTCTCTTCTCTTCTCGGATTTCTTCCGATCAGCACTCAGCTCAGCCTCTCTCACAGAATTCTAGCATCAATTCACCCCGTATCAAGTATATTTTTCACTAAAGTCTATTGAGGTATTTATAGGTGAAAAGCTTTGACTCTTGGCTGGTGGACCCCACTTTTTGTTACGGAAATTTCGAAGATGGTGGGATAATTATTCCTTCTGTTATGCAATTAGACCATCAAATCTGCACAACGGTTAGTTTCACACGTGTCACAATCCTCCGCGTTTGCGTTGCTCAATTGTATCTTTCGATCGGGTGCTCGCATGCGGTGTTGTTTTTATTACTGCATGCATTTGAAATTCAGCTCTGGATCGACTGTCGCATTGCACCGTCATTGCGTTGATCGTCTCTTCATTGTTGAGTGACGAGCGCAATGTGACAGAGATGCATTGGCCAGTTTGTCTTGAGCCTTGATCGCAAGTGGTGACTTGGTTTCCTGCAAAACAGAGTAGAAATATCCTTTTCTTCCACTTTATGATGTTAGTGGGTGTAATTGAGATAATTCATAATTATTGTATTTCTGAGCTAGTTTTCATACAATCGACGCATATTTACTCACTTTTGGCTGCAATATCTAGATAAGGCATCATAAATAACTTGTATTTCTACAAGTTATCACACCCCCAAATTTAGATATATGTTTGTCCTCAAGCATATCTTCTACTAAGGCAACAATGCTCAATTCCTATCCTATATTTCTACGTTAATTGGTTGCTCCAAATGTTATACTTAGGCACATTTCTCAACATCGCAATTTCTTCCTATCCTTGCTAATTCTTAACAAGCCCTACTTTATTCTTTTATATAACAAAATTTTGCTCAAAGATGCTTTTCTAGTTTTCAAAATAGAATGTTTATCTCTTCTTTGTCAAAACAACTTGATGCGTCTAAATGCAGTGGTCAAAACTTTTGTGTCATTTACTAGAGACTGTCGGTCATGGTTACACCCTTCGTTTTGGCTTGTTCCCATGGGTGTCATGCGAACATCCAACTATGGTTATGTGCCAATCTCAACTTTAACTCATGGTATTCAGAGGTGTTATCTCTTGCATTCTTTTATTTATTTATTTATTTATTTCATACTGCGTTGATCTTGGAAACCCACCTTTGTTTTACTTGCTCCTACGGGTATCATACAAACATCCAACTACAAGCAGGTTCCTTTCAGAACTAAACTCTTATCATGTTGGGAACATTTTTTAGGTTTTCCCATGTGCTGACATTGGAGTTTGGCAAAAAAAAACTTTTTTTTTTCAAAGAAAATGAACGCATTTTCTTAAATACTGCATACTCTTGATCTTATCTACTCAGACCTTCCCCACCCCAAAATTTAAAGATGAGCAAGGTCCTCATTGCGTTGTTTGGATAGACTAGAAAAACACTTAGAAGAAAAATTTCAAAACGAAGGTTTGAGTAGAACTTTGAAAGATAAAAGGTAAAGTACTGCTAAACTAAGATTTAGCTAAGTGTTAATCAGAATTACAAAGTGTGGGAAATGTTTCTAAGTATAAACTTGTATTACATCATGGCAACACAATGAAGAACATAAAAATAAAAGATTAAGAACATTACAAATATTGACAAAGGATGATAAAGAGAAAGGCACAGGCACAAAATAGAGTGAATATGTACTCATATGTACTGAATATTAACAAAGTAGAAATAATTACAAATGAACGCAATACAAAATTTGTTTTGCTTGTACAAGAATCAAAGAATTTAATTAATATATAAAAGAATAAATGAATTGAAAAGAATAAATAATGGCCGCATAGAAAAAAAATATGTGAGGATTATTGCTGAAGAGCTGGAGATTTGAAGGAGGGTTTTGAGGTGAGACTAAGGGAGCTTCTTCAAAATTCAAGTGTTACTGGAGATGTGGAGGCACCATCGGACCATAAAGATATGCGGTGAGAAAATTGAAATACTCCTAGTTGCGCTCCGCAATCTGTCGTTGGTTCCGATGGATCTTATAAATATTGCATTGCATATTGATCAATGCCTCCCTTGATAGGCAGCACTGCATTGAATATCATCGATTTGCTCCATTACCACTTCAAATATTTGATTGAAGAAGGTTTCTTGTTGAGAGAGAAGTTGTTGTTGCTAAGAGAAGAGGGATCGCATTTCTGCTAACTCAGCAGCCATGGAGGTGATGGAGGGTTTTGCTTGCGATGTCTCGCCAGCATCATTTTGGGGTTAGGCAGAGGTGCTTCACCCAAATCGTGTGGGTCATCAACTTGCGGCAGTGGGATGGAAAGTGGTGGGGTTGATGCTGCTGGTGAGTAGATTGGTGAGAATGCGGTGCGAGAATTTGGAGTTAGGAGAAGGTTGGTGAAATGCTCATGGAGTGGAGAAGAAGGTTGTACGGATGGGCTTTGAGGGCTTGGAGAGCGGATTACCAAAGGAAAAGGGTCCAAAGGCTATGGATCATGCATTGGTGCCTCTTGGACCTTTTCTTTTCCCTTGTCTTCTCTATGTGGTCTCTTAGGCTTGGGTTCTTACAGCGCGTTGAGATCGATTGCGAGCATCTTTAAGGGTAACTCAGGGAAATGTAGGGAGTCTTTGAGGAGCAACCTCAAGATCTCTATGTTGATGAGGTCGTGGACTTCAGGCATAGGCTCTTCATCAATGCCTACACCCATTGTTAGGCACAAACTTGAAATAGTCCACGGAAAGAAGTACTGTCCTCGAATATGCCCCACCAATGCTTTGAGTTGTCTTGTGATCAGCTGCCCTACGTCAATCGGTATGCCGCATGCGATACAATATGCGGCCATGACTCAATCCCTTGATACCGTCTTGTCATGTGTCGTTGGGATCAGTCGCTTCTTGACCAAGTAGACCCAAAGCCTTCCCTCCGGAAGCAAAGACTTGGATGCTAGCGTGTAGACGCCTTTGAGTGAAACCGACCACTTCGTGCCCGGTTGCGTTAAAACTTGCAGCGCGTCCTCCATCTACTTCTCTGTTGGGTCATCAATGATTTTGTTCCCCGGTGCCTCCGGGTTATCCTTTATTTGATATAACTCATTGATTTCCCATTGAAGGACACCATTTCTCCTTTGAAGGTCACCGCATCCCTAGTTCTGTGTAGACGCCCTCTGTAGAAGTCTCTCACTACCTGCAGTACAATAATGGCTGGGCATTGGCAAAAGGTGTCCCAGCCATGTTCCACAATCACACTTGTGATGAGGTCAGGTAGTGGCGTTGGCGCAGGGTAGAAGCCCATCTTTATCAGCATATCATCATTCTCTTTTCTCTTCGACAGACGCTTCCTTGCCAACGCGGGCTCGCTACTTTCTGCGATCACTTTGCCCTTTTCTTTTGCCAACACAAGGCGGGCTGCTTGCCTTTGTTTCTTCTCCCGCTCTCTGCGTTGTTCCTTCTTCTCGCGTTCCGTGAGTTCTTTACCCTTCTTCTTCTGTAAGCACCTCCTATTAGCTTCGCGCTTCTTCTCCTTCTCTTATTTCAATCTCCTCTCCCCTTCCCCCTTCTTCTTTTTCTCTTCCTCTTCCTCTTCTCTTTCTTCTCTCTCGAACTCTTCTACAAACTGCTCGGAGGCCAGCAACAGACGTTGTTCCTCCTCGCGCCTCCATATTCCTTCGAGCCTTGTGAGCTCATTATTACTATGCATTTCCTCATCTTGCAGTCTTCTTCTGCAATTTCCTTCTGCCATAATGAGTTTTGCACGCTCCATTTTCTTCTTCTTCTCCTCTTCTGCTTTTCTTTTTCTTTCTTCTTCTTCTAATGCGATGATCAGTCTATGAGGGTCAATAGTAGACCATTGCGACGCATTCTCCCTGCGACGCCGCATCAGAGGGGTTTCTTCTTCTTCTTCATCTTCCTCCATCGCAACCATTTGCGTTGTTTTAGGTTGCGCCGACTCCATTACTTGTGTCGTTTCCCCCTTATCCTTCCTCACGGAGGTTGATTCTCCATCCTTTTCCGAGCTTGCAGCCCTCTGCTTCTTTTCTTCTTCTTTTCTTAGGCGCCTTTCTTCATGTCGGCGCATTCTTCTTTCTTCCTTCTCCTTCTTCTTCCTTTCCTTCTTAGCCTCCACATCTTCGTCATCATCCTTCTTTTCTTTGTTCTTCTTTTCTTTGCGATGATGAGAAGATTCAGCCTCTCCAACCTTCCTCCCTTTACTTTTCTTCTTTTTCTTTTTCTCTTCAGCTACTTCTTGTTGTGTCTCCACTGCAACTATGTCCATCGCAACTTCAGAAGTCTCAACTGCAACTTCAGCCTCCTTACTCTCCTCCACCGCAATTCTAGAGGGTTCGTCATAGGTTTCTACGTTGGCAGCCACCTCAGGAGTCTCTAAGGTCAGAGTGTTTTTTTCTAATTCTTCTTCATTCACCACTGCCTTCACCACCACCACTTCTTCATTTACCACCACTGCCACCTCCTCCATCGACAGTGGTTGGTTTACAACCCCTGCCTCAGGTAGTCCACCTCCTTGCTCCAGATTGCTTAGAATGTTGCCAAACACCTCAATGTCATTGCGTCTCTTCTTCTCGCTCTTGGTTGAGACAGTTGAGGTTGGAACAGAGGTACTTTCAGTGCTTTGCCCCCTCTTGAACAGAGGAGGCCGGATGGCCAAGGGGTTTCTTAAGTTTCTTCCAGTGATTCTTGGGACGGTGTAGGGTTAGGCAGCAAGCCTACGACTGGCTGCTAGGAATGCTGCCTCTCGCATGGCGATTTGGTCAGCTGAAGGGGTTGATGGTGAGGCATATTGGTTGGAAGCTTGGTCAGCCATGGATGATAAGCTCGAGAGAACTAGAAAATCGTTGGGATGTTGGGGGAAGAAGAAAGCTCTGTATGCTGATGCTAGGCTTTTTTAGAGTGCAAATGAGGTAAAAATCTCACAGACAGGGAAAGGTTCCTATTTATAGGTTGGGTCGTAGTGGGCCCAATGCGATTTTTGCGGCGACAGGCCTCGAGAAGCTCAAAAGACCCGTCGTTCGAAATTCCTTCATTTATGAGTTTCCTGAAAAATGTCCTTTCATCTGCAGGATCATCATTGCTTTGGGATACGAAACGATTGGACTTCTCAAATGCAAAAAGAATTTTCTTTAATATTTTATTCGAATGGACGCAAGATAAAGATTAACGCAATGTGCACACCAACGCAAATGTATCTTCGCAGAAGACGGGCAACAACACATACATCCCCGCAACACACCCCTTAACTAAACACATTTCTAGAGGATACCTCAACATAGTGCATTTAGCTAAGGACGGGCAAAGGACACATACGTGCGCAACACACCCCTCAGCTCAACATAGTTGAGTTGGGTGAACGTAAAGCGTATCTTATTGGTTCAAAATGTGTCCATTATCGCCTTGCATACTTCGTTGTTAATTATATGATTTTATTTTATATTATTTTTTTTTCATCAACGCAAGTTTCTATGACTTGCGGTAATAAGTTGCTATGGCATCTTCACTTCTGCTCTCACAGGTGAGGATGTTGTCTAGCATGCCTTAGCTAAATGCATTAATCTCTTTAGCACATATTAAGTTACTCGTTTGATCCATATTAATAACCAAGGGATTAAGAAGACTTCGTGAAGAAAACGATTAACGGAGAAACAGAAATAGACAGAAAAGTGGGAATGGAAACGATTGAGACATTCAATATTTCTATTCAGCGTCTGATACATGATTTGTAAATGAAGAGATTAAGAAGATGAAATACAGTGATGAATAGAGTTAGAAACAAATACAAATAAGCGCCAACATCTTGGCTCCAATCTGGATGGAGATTTGCTTGCCGGCGTGGATGGATCTGAGTATAGAGCTTCGCGTTGGGGATTTGGTAGAATCGCTCTGAGACTCACCTCTCGGCCTTGTCCCTTCTCTTCCCGGATTTCTTCCGATCAACCCTTAGCTCAGCCTCTCTCTCAGTAATCTAGCATCAATTCGCCCTGTATCAAGTATATTTTTCACTGAAGTCTATTGGGGTATTTATAGGTGAAAATCTTTGACTCTTGGCTGGTGGACCCCACTTTTTGTTATGGAAATTCCAAACATGGTGGGATAATTATTCCTTCTGTTATGCAATCAGACTATCAAATCTGCACAACGGTTAGTTGCACACGTGTCACAATCCTCCACATTTGCATTGCTCAGCTGCATCTTTCGATCAGGTGCTCGCATGCAATGTTGTTTTTATTACCGCATGCAATTGAAATTTAGCTCTGAATCGACTATCGCATTGCGCTGTCATTGTGTTGATCATCTCTTCAATGTTTGACGGGCGCAATGTGACCGAGATGCGTTAATTAGTTTGTCTTGAGCCTTGATCGCAAGCGGTGTCTTGGTTTCCTACAAAACAGAGTAGAAATATCCTTTTCTTTCATCTTGATGATGTTAGTGGGTGTAATTGTGATAATTCGTAATTATTGTATTTCTGAGCTAATTTTCATACAATCGACGCATATTTACTCACTTTTGGCCACAATATCTAGATAAGGCAGCATAAATAACTTGTATTTCTACAAGTTATCAGTCGCTCTCCACATCGGACGCAATTCATTGTGGCCACGTGAGTCAACACATTAACTTGCACTGATCCTTGAGATAGAGTTCTCTGTTGGTTAGCCACCATCTGAAGGAGTGAGGTCATTGTGGTCATCTGATTGACTAGTGCGCTCATTGTACCAGTTGACACATCGACACTTTCTATTCTTTCTTGCTCCAGATCTCTCACCTCGAGCCCTGTATCAATCCACTCATCAGAATGTCATGAGGAGCGATCCAAGATATTCTTTGCTTCCATATATCATATGTTCATTAATCCTCCTTCTGTGGAGGCATCGGAAACTACTTGCGTTGATTGGTCTAAACCATTGTAAAAGGTTTCCATCAGAATACTATTGGAAATCCCAATATGCGGACAACTCTTCACTAACTGCCGGAATCGCGCCCAGGTGGTGCTCAAGGTTTCCTAACCTTTTTGCTCAAAATTCAACACATCCCTCCGTCTCCTTGTGTTGACGGATGGAGGAAAGAATCTGTTCATGAACCTATCAACCAACTGCTCCCATGCATTAATCTCGTCTGGCTCTAATGACTGAGCCCACCTCTTTGCTTCATCCCGCAATGTGTATGGGCACAGATATAGTTTAAGCCCTTCTTGAGTTACACCAGGTATGGAGAATGCGCTGCACATGTCTACAAAATTTTTCAAATGAGTGTGTGGATCTTCTCCTTGTAATCCTCCAAATTGACCTACATTCTGAATCATCTACAGCATAATAAGTGTTATCTTAAAGCTTACATTCTCCTCAACCATGAGTCTTGAAATTCTTGGTGAGAAATTATAAAAATCTGGCACCGCATAATCTCTCATAGGGTCAGGTGCCACATTCTCATTAGCCATGCTTCTTCACCAATTAATTCAGCCCTGTTGAACTCTTGCACAAATAATACACTTGATCTTTGGGTCCGCTTAGAATTTACGAATCACTCCAGCACTCATAAGTCGTCAGACTGCTCTCCGCGTTGAATAGTCAGTACAAAGAGATGTGTCCTGCACATATCACAAAAATATTCAACACTAACCGTTAACCAGTTCCCTGACAACAGCGCCATAAACTTGTAACGCAGGTTTTAAGATGATATATAATGATGCACGCAAGATATAAGTCCATGCGATACTACTTCTAGATATGCGTTAATGATTACTGTTCTTGTAGTATATTGTGCGTTGTCACAAGTTTCCTTGCATTGGAACCAAGCATAATTCCATCGGAAGTTTCTCGGTGTGATCCGAGGTCGAACACAGGGACTATTTGAGGTTATTGCATTATGTCTGTGATACATGCGACCAGGGATTTTTCAATTTATAAAAGAGTTTTGTGTACAAGTAATTAAACATGCGATAAAGTAAAGTAAAGCGGTAAAGATGCCGTAATAAAATAAATTGCAATAAAGTAAACCTAAGCTAAGATGATACAAGATACAGGTTTCATGATACAAGATACCAAGGTCAAGGCTAGCTGTGAAGATTATACAAAGATCGTGTAATGTGGTGGCAAGTCTTATGTGCGAAGCAGAAATAGAAAAGATAGTTAATATAAATAGCACAAGTTCCTTAATCGAGTTAAAGCTATAAGTACGGTTCCGCTTTTCCCTTAGCATACACCTTTTGGTGATCGGCCGTGTTCCCACATCTCTATGATGAAACAGGGACGAATATAATGAACACAAGGTTGCTTCCATTTCTGAAAGTACTTCTCGCTTTAGTTAACGCATGCTTCTAACCTTTTCTCGACAGATTAGAATGGCATCTTCACTTCTGCTCTCACAGGTAAAGATGTCATCTAGCATGCCTTAGCCAAACGCATTTATCTCTTTAGTACAGATTAAGTTACTCGTTTAATCCATATTAATTACCAAGGGATAAAGAAAACTTCATGGAGAAAACGATTAATGAAGGAACGGAAGTAGACAGAGAGGTGGAAATGGAAATGATCAAGATATTTAATAATACTATTTAGCATTTGATACATGATTTGTGAATGAAAAGATTAAGAAGATGAAATATAGTTGATGAATAGAGTTAAAAACAAATACAAATAAGTGCCAACGTCTTGGCACCGATCTGGATGGATCGTCCGAAAGGATGAGCTTCCCTCTTAGGCTTGGTCAATCGGTAGCAGGGATCTAAGCACAAAGCTTCACGGCGGGGATTTGGTAGAATAACACTGAGACTCACCTCTCAGCCTTGTCTCTTTTCTTCCCAGATTTCTTCCGATCAGTACTCAGCTCAGCCTCTCTCTTAGTAATCTAGCATCAATTCGCCCTCGTATCAAGTATATCTTCTCAGAATTATATGGGGTTATTTATAGGTGAAGAGCTTTGACTCTTGGCTTGTGGACCCCACTTATTGTTATGGAAATTCCAAAGATAGAGGAATAAGTATTCCTTCTATTATGCAATCAGACCGTCAAATCTGCACAACGGTTAGTTGTACACGTGTCGCAATCCTCCGCGTTTGCATTGCTCAACTGCATCTTTCGATCGGGTGCTCGAATGCGAGGTTGTTTTTATTACCGCATTCGGTTGAAATCCAGCTCGAGATCGACTGTCGTAATGCGTCGTCATTGCGTTGATCGTTTCTTCATTATGGTTTGACGAGCGCAATGTGACAGAGATGCGTTAATCAGTTTCTTGTTGAGCCTTGATCGCATGTGGTGACTTGGTTTCTTGCAATACAGAATAGAAATGTCCTCTTCTACCATCTTGATGATGTTAGTGGATGTAATTGCGATAATTCATAATTATTGTATTTCTGAGCTAATTTTCATACAATCGACGCATATTCCTTCTCTTTTGGCCGCAATATCTAGATAAGGCAGCATAAAGTTGAGATTGGCACACTACCGTAGTTGGATGTTCGCATGACACCCGTGGGAACAAGCCAAAACGAAGAGTGTAACCATGATCAATAGTGTCTAATAAATGACGCAAATCAGACCATCGCATCCGAACGCATCAAGTTGTTTTTATAAGAAGAGGTAAACATTCCTTTTAAAACTAGAAGGGAACTTTTGAGTAGAGATTTGTTGTATAGAAGAATAAAGTAGGGCTTTGTTATGAATTATCAAGGATAGAAGGAAATTGTGTTGTTAAGTAATGTTGCCTAGGTGGAGCATTCGGAGCAACCAATCAACGCAAAATTTATGATAGGAATTGAGCAATATTGCCTTAGTAGAACATGTGCTTGAGGACAAACATATATCTAAATTTGGGGGTGTGATAACTTGTAGAAATACAAGTTATTTCCACTGTTTTATTTAGATATTGTGGTTAAAAGGAAGAAAAGTTGCGTCAAAAGTATAGAAATTGGCTAAGAAATGCGAGAATTATAAATTATCGAAAATACACCCACTAACACCATTGCGATGGTAGAAAAGAATGTTTCAGTTCTGTTTTGTAGGAAATCAAGTCACCGCATGCGTTCATGGCTCAAAGATGAAATGAACAACGCATCTACATCGCCTTGCGCCCATCAATCGAGAACGAAGATATGATCAACGCAATGATGGCGCATGCGACACTCGATCAAGAGCTTTGCGATCAACACGCTCTCAACTACATGCGGTAATAAAAAACAACACCGCATGCAGAGATAGATCGAAGATATAAAAAGCAACGCAATTGTGGAGAATTCAGACGCGTGTACAGTTGTCAATTATGCATTTCTGACGGGATTGATTACATAACAGAAGAAATATTCACTCCACCATTTCAGGAACTACCTTAACCATAAAGTGGGGACCACAATGCAAAGAGTTAAGCTTCACCTATAAATAGCTTCTGCAATTCCATTGAAAGATATACTTGAATACATAGAAACATGTATATACTGATCTAAGAAAGAGACTGGTCTGAAGCGATTTCCAGAGTAGATCCGGGAAGAATCATGAGAGGTGAGTATCCGGGCAAGGAATCCTTCCAATCCCTGTCATTGAAGCTCTGTACGAGGGTCACTTCTACTAGAAGAGCAAGCCTAAGAGGGAAGCTCTTCTCTACATCCATTCCACATGCCGGCAAGCATAACCTCCATTCAGATCTGTGTCAAAATGTTGATACTCTTTTGTATTTGTTTCTTATCTCTTTTTCATCACTTGTATTAATCTTCTTTACTCATTCATCCACACCATGTATCAAATGCTTAATCATAGTATTAAATTTTATGATCATTTCCATTATCATCTCTCTATCTATTTCCATTCATCCTTGATCCATTTTCTCCATGATGTTTTTCTGATTCCCTAGGTAATTAGTAAGAATTAAGCAAGTAAATTAATTTGTGTTAAGGAAATAATTATGTTTAGCTAAAGCATGCTCGATGGCATCTTCACCTATGAGAGTAGAAGTGAAGATGTTATTCCACCTATCGAGAAAGGGTTGGAAGAATGCGTTAACTAAAGCGAGAAGTACTTCTAGGGATGGAAGCAACCTTGCGTTCATCACGTTCATCCCTGTTTCACCATAGAGATATGGGAACGTGGCCGATCACCGAGAGGTGTATGCCAAGGGAAAGCAGAACCTTAGTTGCATCTTTAACACAATTAACAAACTTGCGATGTTTTTACTAATTATCCTTTCTATTTCTGATTCATCCAGAAAGACTTTCCATCGCATACCACGATCCTTTGCATAAACTTCACAGTCAGTCTCGATCTCAATATCATGTATCATGTATCTTGTATCTTGTATCACATTAGCTTAGGTTTTTACTTTTCAATGCACTTTTATTTTATCAACGCAAATTTATGTTTATCGCACTTTAAATTCATGTATAAACCCAACCATCCTTTATTAATTGTAAAAATCGGTCGCATATATCACAAAAGTAACACATTAACGAAAACAATCCCTGTGTTCGACCTCGGATTATTCTGAGAAACTTGCATTGGAATTATACCTGGTTTCAGTGCAAGGAAACTTGACACATATTACTCTATCGCATACTACAAGCATCTCATTAACAATGCATATATTTAGAAATAGTATCGCATAAAGTGTGCATGAGCAGTAACACAGCATGACATTCCATTTCCATTTCCATGTCATCAAGTTTATGGCAACATGAGCTTGTTGTTCATTCATTCATATTCATATTTATTCACATGCTGTAAGAAGATAAAAAAAAACCCGTGTCAATGAGTCACCTTTTCACCAAATACACCCAAAGGCGCGCTTCCGGAAGCAGTTTATTAGACGTAAGGGCTTTGATGCCTTTCATAGATACCGACCTGCCCGGTTGCGTTAATATCTTCAGCGTATCCTCCATTTCTTCTTCTGAGGGATCATCAATAATTTTGTTACCCCAGGCCTCCGGGATGTCCTTCATCTGATATAACTCATTGATATCCCTTGCACTGAAAGGCACTACCTTCCCTTTCATGATCACCACATCTTTGGTGCCATGAAGTCGTCCATTGTAGAAAGCTCTCACTACCGTTGGGATTACGATAGATGAACATTGGCATAATGTTTCCCACCCATGTTCCAACACAACACTTGTAATTACATCTGGTAGTGGCATTGGCGCAGGAAAGAACCCCATTTCCATCATCATATCGTCATTCTCCTTCTTCTTTGATAGGCGTACTTTGGTCATCGCAGGCTCACTCCTTTCAACTTTCACTTTTCCCTTATCTTTTGCCAACGCAAGGCGGGATCTTTGTCTTTGTCTCCGTTCCTGTTCCTTGCATTGTTCTTCCCTTTCCCACTCTGCAATTTCTTTACTCTTCTTTTCTCTAATGCGCTACACATTTGCTTTGCGTCTTTTCTCCTTCTCTTCCTTCTTCTTCTTTTCTTCCTCTTCTTCTTCTCTCATTTCTCTTTCAAATTTCTCCGAGGCCAGCAATATGCGCTGTTCTTCCTCGAGCCTTATTCTCTCTTCTTCTGTCGAAATTGCATTGTTATGACGCACTTCTTCATCGTGTAGTTTTCTTCTTAAATCGCCTTCTGCAATGATTTGTTGCGCTCGTAACATCTTTTCTTTTCTTTCTTCTTCCTCTCTTCTTCTCCTTTCCTTCTCTTCTACTACACTTTTCAAAAATTATGGGCCGATTGTTGATCCTTGCGGTGCATTCTCCTTGCGACTCCGCATAAGAGGGGTGATATATGGATCCTCTGGGTCGTCAGTCGCAACCGTTCTTATTTGCGTTGATTCCTCTTGAGGTTGCGCTAATTCTCTTTGTTGTGTTGACACCCCCTCATCTACCCTTGCGGTGGTAGATTCTTCGTCGACTTCTGGGCTGTAAACTCTCTTTCTCCTTTTTTCTTTCTTCTTCAGGCGCTTCTCTTCTCGCATGTGTTCCCTTCTCTCACTCGATTTTCTTTCTTTCTTTTCCTTTCGTGGCTGGGCTTCTTCATCTCCTTCTGCCTTCTTCTCCTTGTTTTTCTTTTTCTTCTTCGCCTCAGCCGTTTCAGGCTGCTTCTCCGCTACCACTTCCTCCAAAGCAACCCTGGTGGGTCCCTCATAGGATTCTGTGTGAACAGTTTCTTTAGGATTCGAAACGGCCAAAGTGCTCCTTCACAAAGCTTCTTCCATCTCTTCCTTTGAAGGCAAGGGCTGATTGACAACACTAGCTTCGGGTAGCCCTCCCTCCTTCTCCATATTACTCAGGATACTCCCATACACTTTTCTATCGTCTCTTCTCTTCTTCTCGCTTTCGGATGACAGTTTTGGGAGTGGGGCACTCTTCGTGCTCTACCCCTCTCGGATTTGGAGTGGTTTGGCTACAATAAGCTTTCGCCGAGGTTTTCCGATGATTCTTGGGATGGGTTTTGGCTGGGCGGTGAGGCGGCGGCTTGCTGCAAGGAATGCCACCTCTCTTGTAGTGATTTGGGCTGGGGAAGGTGATGAAGGTAAAGAGGATGAATGGGAAGATTGATCGGCCATGGTTGTGGTGAGTGAAAGAGTTGGGAAAGTTCTTAAGACTTAGGAAGAAAGTTCGAAGCTTTGGGTATGCAGAAGCTGCGCTTAGGGTTTTCTTGTTTGCAAATGATTCAAATAGACTTTCTCAGACGAAGGAGGAGGGAATTTATAGGTTGGGCCTTGATGGGCCCAATGCAAATTCTGCATGGCAAGCCTCGAGGTACTCAAAAATTCTGTCGTCGCGCTTCTCACATTTATGAATTAGCAGAGAAGGACGTCCTTTCATCTGCTAAGCCATCATTTCCTTGGAAGCCTAAACGATTGGACTACTCTTTTTGCAAAAAGAATTTATCTTTTATGTTTTATTCGAATGGGCGCAAGGTTAAGATTAATGTAATGTCTCCATTAACGCAAATGCATGTTTGTAGAGGACGGGTAACAACGCATGTATTAGTGCAACACACCCCTCAACTCAATGCATTTCTGGAGGATGAGCGCATTGTATTTCTACTGGTGCAACACTACCTCGACATAGTGCGTTTTTGCTAAGGACGGGCGTAGAATACATACGCGCACAACACACCCCTCAACGTAATGCATTTATCAAGGATGAACGTAAAGTGTATCTTGTCAGCGCAAGATGCAACCATCATCGCAATACATACCAGATGTTTTTTTTTATTATTTTTAATTCAATTCACCAACAACACAAGTCGATAAGACTTTGCGGTGTTCATTTTCTTTTACGTCAATCATTCATAGAAATTTTAAGAACAATGCAACTAATAAGGAAATTGAACAAGGCATAGAAATAACAAATTGAATTAATTGAAAATAAATTCATAAAGCAGCAAAGACTAATTCTAAGCAAACAATAAATAATGCAATGCATAAAGCAATAAAGAAAGCAATTAAACATAGATTTTAGAGATGCGGATTGAAAGACAAATTCCTCATGATTACCGCAATCCACACCTCGTAGGAAGTCAAGCTTGCCTGCACAATGTCATCAAGGACATTGTTCCTTCCCATGAGATCCCGGGGCTTATGAGTTACTTGGCAGCATTCCTGGTGTTCTGTTACGAAGCTCGACTGCCAGTTGCCCGACTTGGATCTCCAAGTTTCTTATTGAAGACGCCTACGACTACATGACAACATCGTACTATTTCAGTAGGGACTCCAATGATGAGGAATTCACAGAGGTGTTCGATGAGGATGGTTGGTTATTCGATTGCCTTTAATGACTTTGATTCTGATTCTGATGAAAAGATGGAGGATTTCTTTGATTCCAAGAATTGTTATTCTGATGGTTACTCTAGCCCCCTTGGTTGTGATTCCCTCCCTAACCGAAGTTAGGGTGATTCCGCCAACCTGGATTGTAAGTGTTGTTATAAGGGTTGTTCTGGATAGCAAACATTTGTTGCGGGTTTGATGCACACATCTCTGCAGTATGGCCCCTCCACATTGGATGCAACTTATTGCATCCACTTATGCCGGCATATTGGTTTGCACTGAACTTTGAGAGAGGGCACCTTGATTAATTGCCATCGTTTGAAAGAGAGAGGTCACCGTGGCCATTTGTGCGGCCAAAGTCATCATTGTTACAATGGCGTTGTCATTTCTTCTTCTCTCGGGGTCTCTTCCCAAATACCCGTCATCCACCCAGTCATCCGTGTTTGGCGAAATGCAATCAAGGATGATCTTAGCTTCCTTGTAGGTCTTATCCATGAATCCTCCTACTGCGAAGGCGTCACAACGACTTATGTTGATCGATTTAGGCCGTTATAAAAAGTTTCCATTAGGACGCAATCGAGAATCCCAATATGCGGATAATTTTTCACCAACCTTCTGAAACGCACCCAGGCGGTGCTTAGAGTCTCATTATCCTTTTGCTCGAAATTCAGCACATCCTTTCGTCTCCTTGCGTTGAGTGCTAGAGGGAAGAATTTCTTCATGAACCATTCCACCAACTGGTCCCATGACGTTATTTTATTTGGCTCCAACGAATGAGCCCACCTCTTTGCCTTCTCCCTCAGTGTATATGGGAAGAGGTAAAGTCTAATTCTTTTAGGGGTGACGCTAGGGATGGAGAAAGTGCTACGCATCTCCACAAATGTGGTTAGATGGGTGTGCGAGTCTTCTCCTTGTAGACCTCCAAATTGCCCTGTGTTTTGTATCATCTGGAGCATGACTGGCTTTATTTCAAAGCGTGCGTTTTCCTTAACCATTGGTCGTGAAATTCCAGGCGAGAAATCGTAAAGATTGGGCACCGCATAGTTTCTCATGGGGATATTGTGATCAGCAGCAAGAAATATAGGATCTTACACTGGTCGATTCACCCCTTGATCTCCTTCGGACCTCTCGTTGTTGTCTGCCACGTTTGCCCTTCTTCGCCTAACTCTGTTCTAGCGTGCCCTCGTGCGAAAAGTACGCTCGATCTCTAGGTCAGCTTCAAATTCTGGATCGGTTCCAGTACTCATAAACCGCCAACCTGTTCTTTGCATTAAACAGACAGTACAACAGAGATCTGTCTTGCAAAATACCACAAAAGTATTCAACACTAACCGTTACCAATCCCAGCAACGGCGCCATAAACTTGTAACAGAAAATCTACTTTATCTTTATCTAACTCTAACGCATGGTTTGTGAATGAAATGAATGATGTGCTATATGCGCTCAAGTGTTTTGCAATAAAGATAATTTTATGCGATACTACGTTCTAAATGAATGTGTTGATAGTGATATGCTCGTAGTATGCGATTAAGTAGTGCGTGTCACAAGTTTTCTTGCGCTGAAACTGTGAAACCCGGATCTCCATTTTCCTACTTAAGTAAGTGATTAAGGGGTTAATTAGGAGGAAGTTAAATCCTATGTTATGTAAATAATCTAATAATTTTACAATTGTCATAATAACTGTAATAATTGTCACCTTCTGTGGATCAACAATTAGTAAGAGTGAATGTAAATTATAATGCTTTGGTATTATAGTTATGATAACCATATTTGATCCTAGAGTACGAGTAGAGAGAACCCTAAAAGGATAAAAAGAAGAGAAAACCTTGAAGACTTAAATCCTGAATAGTGAAGAAAGGATTGAAAAACTGAGGAAAATATAGAAAATTATTGGGAAAATTCGTGTGGAAGTTGCATGGAGATAAACCATATTCACAGTATCTAACGAGATTGGAAAGAATGAGAGTGAAGGCAGCGAGAGAATGGGAGAGAGTGAGATTGATTTGAGCGAGAGAATGGGAGAGAGAGCGAGATTGGAGAAGAGCGAGATTGGAGAAGAGCGAGAGTTTGAGCGAGGAAGTTCGAGAGAGCGAGAGTGGAGAAAGCGAGACTTTGAGCGAGAAAGTTAGAGAGAGTGAGAGTGGAGAGAGCGAGATTGTGAGCGAGAAATTGGGAGAGAGCGAAAGTGGAGAGAGCAAGACCAGCGAGAAAGTGGGAGAGTGCGAGAGCAACCTAAACGCCTCATTCGAATGTCACGCCCACGCGATCGAAGGAAACCGCCTGTGCATCGAACGATTGGGCATTTATGCATTGAATTTGGCCACAATCTTATAGATTATGCATTGAAAACCCTAAATTGAATACAAACAAAGCTTGAAGATGTAAGGGCAAACGTCAATTAAAATTTAGGTGTCCGATCAAGAGAAATTCTTAAACCCTAAGAAATTGTGTTGGATGCGTTTGGGAAGAACATATTGAACCAAGGTGAAGTCAGCTTACGTTGATAAAGGAAGGATTAAACATTAAACATTTGGCCATGCAGCGAAGTAGGTTCTGTCAATCCCACAAGAAATTTGAATGCCTATAAATAGGGAGTTGGGATTTCATTTTCAAATCACAAATCATAAAATTCGTAAAAAGAGGGGGAGAATAGAGTGCATTGGATAGTGAGAGTGGAGGAGAATGCATCAACTTGAGATGAAGAGATCTCCCAATCTACTCAAGCGTTTGATGTAATTCCAAAGACATTTGAAAGATAAGAGAGTCTAGTGTTCATGGTGAGGCTGTCGGAGAAGAAGCTCTAAGGAATTGGGATGGAGAATGAGAAAAAGACAGAGAGGTCGAGCTATCGAGTAAGCTGGGCCAGTCTTGATGTTTGGATGATTCCAGCCATGAAGAGTTATGAGCTAAGATTTTATGATAAGCTTCTTGAGACATTTTAGAATATTTTTGTAGAAGGAAGTATCTCAAAATAAGGTTTGACACTATGAGTAATCCATGTTGTAAGTTGGATCTAGTTTCTAGGGGTAAAAAGGGAGCCCGAGGTAGAAAAGGAAACTATTAGAAAGGCTCCTAAGCAATTAAGGTGAGTTTTATAGCATTGATCATTAACACATAGTGTGAGTGTTATAGCTTTGATAATTAACACATAGTGTGAGTGTTATAGCTTTGATCATTAACACATAGTGTGAGTGTTATAGTGTTATAGTTCCGATATATCGTGAGTGTTATGTTGCTTTGAAAATAAAGAATATTGTGTGTTTATACAGTGTTGATAGTAAATGCATATTATGAGTATTCACTTAGCTTTATACTTTGATCTTGGAATATATGCATCTATAGATACAAAATACATGCTTTTGATGATAGGATGATTGCCATGATATTGTTTGTGTGTGACTGTGGAAACTGAGATTATGCCCGGGATATAGTTAGCATGCTTAATAAAGGTGCTTGGCGGGAAAAATATGGTCGGCGAGAAAAAATGGTCGGCTTCGGGCGGCGGGAAATAATAGTCTGTGACGACCAACAGGAAATATGGTCAAGTACCTAAGCATGACTAGCGGGATAAATAAAATGGTCGATGTGCACATTGGCGGGAATTGGGGTCATAGGAAGGTTTCCATAGATGATTGTATTGATTGATGATATGATATGCATGCTACGTGTAGCTTTTGGGATAAAGATTACTGGTTGCATGATTATATCTTTGACTGTGCATGAGTTATAATGCGAGTGTTGGCATGTGATTGATTTCCTAAAAATGATGATTTTCAAAGTGATTTTCATCTTAAAAGAACCACTCACTGGGCTTAGTAGCTCACACTCTTCAAAATGTTTTCTTAATTCCCCCCCAGGTAGCGGAAGATGAGAAGTTCCAGGGTGCTGCTAAGGTCAAGGTCTGCCGAGTGCCCCAATTACACTTCCGGAGAGTTTTTACAGTTGTCGTTATAAATTTTGTTGTTAAGTCCTTAAGTTGTAGAAACGTTATATCACTGTCGTAATAAAAAGATGGGTCTACTTAATCTGTTATAGTTTATCTCCTTGACTTAATCATTCCGTTGTGTATAAGTTATAGTATGGTATCAGAGTTATTCCGCAAGAATCATTAGGCAGTAAGTGTCAGCTCAAGGGTTGATAACTGTTGCAGTCGCATCCCTCTCCCAAGCTGAGAAGGTGGTTTGGGGGCGGGGTGTGACAGAAACCAAGTATAATTCCAGCGTAAGTTTCTCATAATGATCCGAGGTTGAATACGGGATTGTTGTCGTTAAATGCGATACTTATGTGATACATGCAACCGGTTTTAACAATGAATAAAGAATGTTGGTTTGTACATGTCATACCCTGCCCCAGACCACCCTCTTAGCCTAGAAAAGGGCGTGGCTGCAGCGGTTATCAACCCTTTGGCTGACACTTACTGCCTAATAACTCTTGCGGAATAACTCTGATACCAAAATATAACTTATATACAGCGGAATGTCTTTAGGCCAAAAATTTATTAATTTAGAAACATAACATATTTAGAGTCATTACAACACTAGACTTACAAGTCCTAAAACCCAAAAACTCTAGTCCCTATATGAACAACAGTAACATGTATACAATATTAACAGTAACCACCTAAACAGTCAGGTTACAAATCTCTTTATCCTTTAATGACAGAGCAGATGCAGAGCTATCTTTAGAGGATTTGACCGCTACCTGTGGGGGGGGAGGGGGGGAAATGAAAACATTTGAAAACGGGGTGAGCTTGCACCCAGTGAGTGACTTAAGAAAGATAATTGATTCTCATGCAAAATCTCAATAAAGAGTTTAACTGAAATATAAGCTTTTACAGTACTTGTACTGCAGTATAAACATTTTCCAAGCATGAAACATATAAAGCTATTTTAATCATAAAACAGTAAAACTGTTTCTCAGTTAAGGATAACCCTACTGTGGATAAAAACAATCCTAACACCAACTACTAGTCAAGAGAGAACCCTTTTGCTAAATCTCTGACTCTACCTACGTGCACGTGGCCATACTAAGTACCATCATACCTTAGGTACTTCTGTTTAGATATCTTCTCAAACGTCCTTCAGTATCTGGTTGGTTTGGTACCTTCTCAAACGGCCTTCTGTACCAATAGATACCTTCTCAAAGTCCTTCGTTATCTAGTTGGGCAGATACATTCTTAAATGTCCTTCAGTATCGTGTTTTAAGTAAAACTAGTCATAAATGACTTTCTCTCTTTAAAGCATGTAAAGTATAACACATAAAAACATGGCTTTAAAGGTACTAATGCATACTGAGTATATTTAACACATATAAATCGCTTTTCAACAATTTCTCACACATGCATGCGTTTAAAACATAACTCATGGTTTGCTTGGAAATCACTTTGTAAAACTAGCTGGCATGAGAATAATCATCTTTAAAACATGCTTTCTATAACACGTTGTAATCAAACATTTTAAGCAAATGTTTTAGTCAAAATGTGTTAGCCACTCACCTTGATTGCTTAGGAGCTTTTCACTATAGTAGCTCTCTTTTCTACCTCGGGCTCCCTTTTCAACCCTAGAATCTAGATTCAAATTGCAGCTCAAATTACTCATAGATATAAACTTTATTTTGAGATACTTCCTTCTACAAACATATTCTAAAATGTCTCAGAAAGCTTACCCTAAATTTTGAGCTCAGAAATTCTCGTGGTTTGGCCGAAATCACAGAATCTTCAAGACTGGCTCAAACTGATTCGACAGCCTGGCCCTTCTGTTTTCTTCTCAGTTTCCAGGACGATATCTTCGAGCTTTTCCTCCGGCAGTCCTACCCTAAAAACTAGACTCTTAGAGATTTCATGTGGCTTTGGAATCACTCTAAACGTGTGAGTAAATTGGGAGAACTCTCGTCCCAAGTTGATGCGTCCTCTTCAAACTTCACTGTCCAATGCGTCCTCTTTGAAATTCTATGACTAACGCATGGATTTGGCTCCAACGCAAGGTTTGCTCAACACTCCCACTCTTTTTAGGGTATTTTTTAATTATGATCTAAAAATGAAGTCTCTTGGCTCTATTTATAGGTGTCCAAACCTTCTCCAGAGTTGACACCACCTACTTGGCTGCATGTCCAAGTGTCTCCTTCTCACCCCATCAACGCAATGTTGTGATCAACATAAGCTAAATGTCTTCCTCCCACGTTGCCAACGCATGAGCCTCCAATCTGATGCCACCACCTCAAATTCTTAAGGCTTAAGGCTTTCCTCCCAAGAAGACACGTGGTTTTGATGATGTTCTCCTGATGATCTCATCCTTTGTATGCGTCCAACTCTTGGATGTTCAACACATAATCCATACTTAATGCATAGCCTATCATTAACGCATAGAAAGCCAATTCACTATCATTACAATTCAACTTTGGCATCGCAAGGACTAGCCATCACAAACGCATAGGGTGACCATCCATCCTCGACGCATGGCTCTCTAGGCAGCATCGCACGGCTTACTGGGCGCATAGTGCTGGCCACCGACGCATAGGCGTGCTGCACAGGCTAGCCGCTCGACGCATGGGCGTGCTGCTTCGACGCATAGGCGTGCGGTGTATTCTGGCCATCGCTCACTCGCTCGGCCGCATGGGCTGCACGCTTGGCTACATGGCAGGGCACCTCAACGCACGGCATGGCTGCTCGGCAGGGCGCTGACCGCATGGGCGTGGCCGCTCAACGCATTGGCAGGGCGTCTGGCCGAGGCTGCTCGACATATGGCATGGGCGCTTGGCTGGCCGCTCGACGCATTGGGCAAGGGCGCTGGCCGAGGCTGCTTGACACATGGGCTGCCTTCCAATGCATGCCTTATCTACCCTTGTGCCTTCCAACGCATCATCTCCATTTTTCCTTCTTCAGCCGCATGCCATCATCAACACACCCTTCCAACGCATTCCACACAAAATTCTATACTTAGCCAAATTTTCCAAATTTTCCCCAAAAGTTAAACTTCCAAATTTCCTCTTTTCTTCAAATCTCCACTCTTTTCTCTATCATTCCACACTAGCTTCCAACACAACCTACTCATCACACTGATCTCAGTAGGGAATCTACTCAAGTAGAGAAATTAGGATTCGGGGTTCACAGTATAGAAATATAATTTGCGATGAAATTAAAAATGCGTTAATAAAGTAAATTTCTAAACTACTATGATACATGATACATGATACATGATACATGATACACGATATAGGATACTGGGGTCGAGGACTGACTGTGAAGTTGTACAAAAGAATCGATGTATGCGATGGAAAATCTTATGAATGAAGCAGAAAGAGAAAGAGTAAAGAGTAAAAAACACCGCAAGTTTGTCAATCGTGTTGAGGACACAACTAAGGTTCCACTTTCCCTTAGCGTACACCTCTTAGTGATTGGCCGCGTTCCCATATGTCTATGGTGAAACAGAGATGAACGTGATGAACGCAAGGTTGTTTCCATCTCTGGAAATACTTCTCACTTTAGTTAACGCATTCTTCCAACCTTCTCTCGATAGGTGGAATAGCATCTTCACTTATGCTCTCACAGATGAAGATGCCATTGAGCATGTTTTAGCTAAACATAATTGATTCCTTAACACAAATTAACTCACTCGCTTAATTCTCGCTTTTTACCCCGGGGATTAAGAATACATCATGGAGAAAATGGATGAAAAAGTATAGAAAGAGATAGAAGGATGATAATGGTGACGATGATAACATTTAATTCTAAAATTAAGCGTTTGATACATGTTTGTGAATGAGAGATTACAGAAGATGAACACAGAAGATGAAGTAGAGGATAGAAACAAATACAGAAGAAGTGTCAATGTCTTGACACAGATCCCGATCGGAGAATTGTGCTTGCCGGCGTGTGGACGTGGTGGAGAGGAAAGCTTCCCTCTCAGGCTTGCTTTCCCGTAGAATTGACTTTTGCACAGAGCTTCAACTTTGAGAGTCGGAAGAATTCTCTGCTCGGAGACTCACTTCTTAGCCTAGTCTCGTCGTTCTCCCGGATCTACTCTGTAAAGTCACTTCAGACCAGCCTCTCTCTCAGTATCAGTATATGCACGTCTCTATGTATCTATGTATATCTTTCAGTGAATTTGAAGAAGTTATTTATAGGCAAGACCTTGGCTCTTTAAATTTGTGGTCCCCACTGTATAGTTATGGTAGTTCCTGAAATGGCAAAATGGAAAATTCCTTTCTGTTACGCAATCAATCCATCAGAAATGCACAACTAAAAGCTGTACACTTGTTAGAATCTTCCGCAAATGCATTGCTCCTTACATCTTTGATCTATCGCCGCATGCGGTGTTGTTTTTTATTACCGCATGCAGTTGAAATTGCGTTGATCGCTAAAGCTTAGGATTGATTGTCGCATGCGTCGTCATTGCGTTGATCATCTTTTCGTTCTTGATTGATGGGCACAATGTGATGTAGATACATTTTACATTTTGTCTTCGAGCCATTAACGCATGCGGTGACCTATTTCCTGCAAAACAGAGACTGAAACATTCTATTCGCCATCACAATGGTGTTAGTGGGCGTATTTATGACATTTCATAATTTTTCGTATTTCTTAGCCAATTTGTATATGATTGACGCAACTTTCCCTCTCTTTTTGCCGCAATATCTAAATAAAACAGTATAAATAACTTGTATTTCTACAAGTTATCAAAGACCCCCACGCACATTTGACCAGCTTCGTGGAAATGTGCAATACTTTCTCCATTCCCGGCGTGACTCCGGAAGGAATTAGACTGTACCTCTTCCCGTACACACTTAGGGATGAAGTGAAGAGGTGGGCTCATTCGTTGGAGCTGAATGAAATTAATTCTTGGGACCAGTTGGTCGAGTGATTCATGAAGAAATTCTTCCCGCCCGCAGTCAACGCATGAAGACAAAGGGATGTGTTGAATTTTGAACAGATGGAAAACGAGACTTTCAGCACCGCCTGGGTGCGATTCAGAAGATTGGTAAAGAACTATCTACACATCGGGATTCCTGTTTGCGTTCTGATGGAAACCTTTTACAACGGCCTGGACAGATCAACGTAAGTTGTTGTTGAGACCTCCGCAGCAGGAGGATTTATGGAAAAAAACCTACATTGAAGCCAAGGTCATCTTGGATCACATTTCGCAAAACACAATGACTGGGTAGACAATAGGTACAGGGGAAGAGGCCCAGAGAGAAGAATAGCAAAAAATGCCATTGTACTAGCTGATACAATGACAACATTGGCCGCACAAATGGTTGCAGTAACCTCACTCCTCCAGACGATGACAATTAATCAGGAAACACTCTCTCAAGGTGCAGCGTAAGTCAATACTCTGGCACAAGTGGCAGTGATCAGCTGTGCATAATGCGGAGGAGGTCATTCAGCAAAAATGTGCCCATCGAACCCACAGACAGTGTACTCCATTCTGAATAACCCGTACAGCAACACATATAACCCAGGTTGGTGGAACCATCCTAACTTCAGTTGGGGAGGTAACAATGACCTGGGAGGTCAGAGGAATTGATAGAACAATTCCTAGAATCGAGGAAACCCTCTAGATTTTCATCAAGGTCTGAATCAGAGTCACCACCAATAGAGGCAATCGCACAACCAACCTTCCTCATCAAACACATCTACAAATGCATCGTCCTTGTAAGCTCTACTGAAGCAGTATATCGAGAAAAATGATGCGGTTATGCAATCCCAAGCATCTTTCATAAGGAATTTGGACGTCCAGGTGGGGCAACTGGCAGTCGAGTTTCGAAATAGAACACTGGGAATGCTACTAAGTAATTCAGAAGCCCCTGGATCTTATGGGAAGGAACAATGTCAGTAGTGACATTGTGCAGGCAAGTCTGACCGCCTGCGGGGTGATAACTTGTAGAAATACAAGTTATTTATGTTGCCTTATATAGATATTGTGGCCAAAAGTGAGTAAATATGCATCGATTGTATGAAAATTAGCTTAGAAATACAATAATTATGAAGATGGAAGAAAAGAATATCTCTACTCTGTTTTGCAGGAAACCAAGTCACTGCTTGCGATCAAGGCTCAAGACAAACTGATAAACGCATCTCTGTCACATTGCGCTCGTCAATCAACAATGAAGAGACGATCAATGCAATGACAGCGCAATGCGACAGTCGATCCAGAGCGGAATTTCAACCGCATGCGATAATAAAAACAACATCGCATGTGAGCACCCGATCGAAAGATGCAGCTAAGCAACGCAAATGCGGAGGATTGTGACACGTGTGCAACTAACCGTTGTGCAGATTCGATGGTCTGATTGCATAACAAAAGGAATAATTATCCCACCATCTTCGGAATTTCCATAACAAAAAGTGGGGTCCACCGCCAAGAGTCAAAGCTTTTCACCTATAAATACCCCCATAAACTTCAGTGAAAAATATATTTGATATGGGGCAAATTGATGCTAGATTACTGAGAGAGAGGCTGGGCTGAGTGCTGATCGGAAGAAATTCGGGAAGAGAAGAGACAAGGCGAGAGTTGAGTCTCAGAGCGATTCTACCAAATCCCTGCCACAAAGCTCTATACTTAGATCCCTACTACTGGTGAGCAAGCCTGAGAGGGAAGCTCATCCTTCCACACGATCCATCCACGCCGGCAAGAAAATCTCCATCCAGATCGGCGCCAAGACGTTGGCGCTTATTTGTATTTGTTTCTAACTCTATTCATCACTATATTTCATCTTCTTAATCTCTTCATTTACAAATCATGTATCAGACGCTGAATAGAAATATTAAATGTCTCAATCGTTTCCATTCCCACTTTTCTGTCTATTTCTGTTCCTCCGTTAATCGTTTTCTTCACGAAGTCTTCTTAATCCCTTGGTAATTAATATGGATTAAACGAGTAACTTAATGTGTGCTAAAGAGATTAACGCGTTTAGCTAAGGCATGCTAGACGACATCTTCACCTGTGAGAGCAGAAGTGAAGATGCCATTCTGATCTATCGGGAGAAGATTAGAAGAATGTGTTAACTAGAGCGAGTAGTACTTCCAGATATGGAAGCAACCTTGCATTCATTACGTTCGTCCCTGTTGATTATATCATATATAATTTAATTAATTTAATTATATCATATATAATCAAATTCCCTCTTGTTAATTTGAACACTTCAAACTAGCCCAAAAACTGATTCTCAACCTGAATCCATTGAGCTACCAAAGGACCTTATGAACCTATAGCTTGAAGCTCCAACAATACGTGAATAACTAACTAAACTCTTAATCATGATATCCATCATCCGTTAACTGTCAGGTATTTCACTAAAGCCCGACAGTTGCACTCTTCGCACTACAGATATATTTTTTGTCCATCGGATATAACCAATCAACAGTACGATGACCCTTCACAAATTGCTCATAAGTACAGCTATATCAATTTGTCGTTTTGTCCCTATAGTTACATCTAACTCCTTAAATACCACCGGTTTCTCTAATGAATGATACATCATAGTCCCACTATGAGTAAACCCTTCTCAGACCAAGAGAATGTGTGGCGCCACATTGTTCAAGCCCCGGAATCAGGCCTTATGGGAGCAATTTTTCTACTTACCCCTATTTGGAGGAATGAGTGAATTCCGTCTTGTGTAGCTGAGTTTCCAGCTCCCCAATCAGACGAATCCCCAAAGTGGGAGGTTTGAGTCGGCGATCTGGCTATTCACACCCATGCAAATAAAAAAACCGACCTCACAGGCAGGAGTTTACAACTCACTCAGGATTTAGGTCATGTTACCTATGGTCATCCTAGTGAAATGAAAGTCTCTTTCATGAACGATGTTATATAACAAGACTAAACATTTCGTGGTCCAGTCTTATACAAACTTCTTTGTATAGAGCATCTCGCTCACATGTCTAATACACGAATGATCAGGATTAGACCATTTGTAGTACTTTACAACATTTGTAACACCTACAAAGCGGGTTGCTCGTAGTGTCACCAAGATAAAGTTTGTCTCCTTTATCCATAAACTACAGACCATTTAGGATATCACTTAAAGCACGATCCACTCGTATGTCTCAACATACATGCTTAAGTTAAAACGATAACCAGGGATCTTAGTTTATTGTTTGTGGTTAATGCAACTAAAATATCTCATATTTCATAGACTAAAGTGAATAATATATTATATATCACAAAATTTTTGTTCATACATGTGTTTACAAACTACAGGACCCTATGAGATTTAGGGCATCAACCCCAACAAGTAGAGAGGTTATTCTTTTAAGTACTAATTCCACGTCTTGAACAAGGGGTCCCACCCTTTCATTGGCCCAAGAGTGACTCGGTTTAGTGATTGGATCACAAATCAATTGTCCATCATAGGATCAGTGGGGCTTAAGGAGCAAGATGTAATCTCGGGGGATAATAGAATTTCACCCAGCCGTTATTACGAACAATCTGTGAAGGATCGAGTTATCGATTACGGTTAAATCAAGTGGACAGAAATATATCTATAGTGAGGGGAGTGCAACTACTGGGCTTTAGTGGAGTGACCTGGTAGTTAATGAATGTTGTCTAATTCGATTTAAAGAGTTTAGTCAATTAATCTCGAATTGTTGGAGCCCATGATCTGTAGGTTCATTAGGTCCCCTTACTAACTCATAAACGGATTAAACCTTAAAATAGCATGATGAGTAAATTTGAAACATTCAAATTTGAATTAAGAGAATCAGTAATTATATAGGATATAATTACATGTTTAATTATCGAATTAAACGAAATTGAAGAATTGGATAATATTTAGATTTGATTTAGATATTAGTTACATGAATAGAGATTATCCACATCAGCAACCATTTTCATACTACCTATTAAAAACACCCACCAAACTAAAATTACCCTGAATTGAGTGCTTAAATCATGTTCTGATACCAATTGTTGGAGTTAATAAGCAATAAGAAGAAGCAATTATAATTATTAAGCACTCTAATTCATTAAGTTTAGCATTTAAGAAAGCATGTTTATTAGGAAAAAGAGGGTTTCAGAATTTATCTTTGAAGAACTTCTTCAATCCACAAAATTAGCTTGAATCTTCACTCCAAATGGTTGTAGACCATCATTTGATCTTCCCTACTATTCTCTTGGACCTTAGATTGGATTGTGAGATCCAAGAAGAGTTTGAATTCAAAGGAATTTTTGGAGAGGAAGACTAGTTTTTGGTGTACACAAGTTGAAGAAGTCTTCTTCAACTAAAACCAGCTTGTTTACAAACTGCATGTCCCAAATCTGAGCTGAATGTAAATTATTTTATTCAGATCCAGTATGCAATCACATTGCATAGAGGCTTGACACCACATACTTAAAGAATTTAAGTGGGCACTGAGTGTCAAAAGTGGGAATAACCCACTTTAATTTGAAAATTGGTTTAAAATCAATTTTTGATAAAATTAAATCAATTTTTAAATTTTAATTTAATTTCAAAACCAAATTTTAAAAAATTGATTTATATAGTTTGAATTTTCACAAAATTCAAAATTTCAATTTTCAATTTTAAATAAAATTAATTCAAATAAGTAATTTTAAATAAAATTTATTTAATGAAACAATTTAATTAAAATAATTTAATATCTAATATTAAATTATTAAAGCATCAATTCCATAATCATAAATCTCTATTCATGTAATTAATATTTAAATCAAATCTAAATATTATTCAATTCTCCAATTTCGTTAAATTTGATAATTAAATTTGATTATATCGTATATAATTACTGATTCTCTTAATTCGAATTTGAACGTTTCAAATTTACTCATCATGTTATTCTAAAGTTTAACCCGTTTATGAGCTAGTGGGGGACCTAATGGACCTACAGATCATGAGCTCCAATGATTCGAGATTAATTGGTTAAACTTTTTAAATTGAATTAATCAACATTCGTTAACTACTTGATCACTCCACTAAAGCCTAGCAGTTATACTCCACTCACTATAGATATATTTCTGTTCACTTGATTTAACCGTAATTGGTAACTCAACCCTTCACAAGTTGTTTATAATAACGGCTGGGTTAAATGTTATTTTACCCCATATTACATCTTGCCTCTTAAATCCACTGATCCTCAAATGAAGAATTAGTTTGTGATCCAATCACTGAACTGAGTCCCTCTCGAGCCAATGAGAGGGTGCGGCTCCTTGTTCAAGACCTGAAATCAGTACTTAAGAACTATCTCTCACATAATCCTAAAAGTGGGTAGGAGTGAATTCCGTCTTGCATCATATGTCCCCAGCTATCTACTCAGTCTTACCTCTGAAATGGGAGGCTTATTGAGCTGGCTTGACCTATGTAACTCGACTTTAATCCTGAGCTAACTATGAATGCCAATTTATTCGGGATTATCCTTAGATTTGCATAGGTATTTCCTCTTATGCAGTTTATGCTTTTCAACTTTACAAATAAGCTCTATTTTGTTAAATTTCGACGTTATCTAATGAAGCAATTCATTTGGAGTTGACTTTAAACACAACCCTTTAATTAATTTTCAAAAATAAGAGGGAACCAACTTTTGGTTGGAGAATTCCACATTGAAAATTTTTTATTTGGAAGTCTTCCTTATGTACTTCAACCCTGAACTTTGGGTTTGGGCCCAAAGGGGTATTCATTTTTTTGGAAAGAGTGAGAAAATAGACCAACATGGGTTCGGTGGACGTCCCACACATGTGCAGCTGCCACCGTCCTCTGTACACAATCCTCTCGAAAGTTCTCAGTTCTCCTCTCCTATTTTTTCACTCCACTTTCCATTTTTTTATCAGTTAGTCAGAAAGGGTGTGTGTTCCGATCGATAACAGTGCATTTTCGATCAGGTTGTTTATCTTGGGGACGACGTAGCAGTATTCCGACCTACTTGCACATTTTGGTAGAGCCATGAAACATCTTAAAGAGAGTAAGCTCTGTAACTCAGCCTATAACAAGCTTCTGTTTTGCAGGTTTTATTCTTTGCTCGACTGCCATGACCTAACCATTTACTGTTGTCCTGTTCATCATCTGAGGGTCATGCCATTTCCAACAACTCTATTATCTAATATTTTTTTATTAATAAAATACTTTTTCCAATCATTAATTCAATGTTTTATTTTTTTATTAATAAAAAATGACAGTTAAAACTGTAGTATATTGACAGGAAAATAAGGAATATTACTCTTTTATTTTCTGCACTTACACATTACTGAAAATAGAAAAATAAATACACACTGATTAGATGTGCAATTATTCAATTATTTGTGTAGTGTATGAACCTAATTCTCTTCATATACTATTTGTTTATCTTACGATAGGACGGGGAACTATTTGTACCTTACGTTAATGAAGAGTCTCATTGCATTTTCAAAAAAAGAATAGGTGTATTGGTTAAAAATAACTTCAAGGATTCTATTAGACTGTTGTGAGTGAAAAAGTTTAGGAGAGTTATCCTTGTGACTATATTTGTAATTTGATTAATTAGGTGTATATTATGCAATTGTTTGTTTCTTCTATCATCATAAGATACACATCAAAGGTACAAAGTCTTAACTTGTATGTATATCTATTTATTATTTTTGTTCTTTGTTTCAATAATTTTACTTAACTTTTATAATTTAGGAGGTATTTAATAAATGGGTATGGATTATTAGATTGGGTGGATATTTATTGCCCGTGTTTGTTAAGCCCATAAAGAAAACCTATGGGTTATTAAAACCCTCTTTTTTATCCACTCAAAACTCCCATTTTTTATCCCCTCAAAACTAATCCTAAAAATCAATATATTTTCAACTCAACTCAACTCAACTCTGCACAACAAACACAAAAAATAATTACCAACTCATCTCAACTCTGCAAACAAACACATACAATTTAACTCCTCAGATAATTTAACTCTCCAAATAATAATTACTAACTCAACTCAACTCAACTCTCTACTTTTATCACATACCAAACACACCCTTAATGACTTTTTGTAGGTTGTTGAAGGACAATCAATGCATGCAATATCTAGACAACAAATAGAACGAAATTGGAGGTAACTGGATTTTTCAATCAATATTTTGTAATTTATAAAAGTTTATGATTCATCTCCAAATATATGATACTAATTAATGTATCTTTCCTTTTTTTTTTTTTTTATTATATCACTCTTGTAAGAATGCTTATTTTGATTATGTAGATTATAAGTGTTTTCTTTATTTCAACTTTAATGTGTAGCAAGGTATAAAACACAATAATAGTAATATGAACATAATCGAGAAGCTATAAAAAGTTCTTCCTAAAAAACAGCTATAAAATGTTTATAAAAGCTATCATTTTTTTTTTTTTTGAACATCTGAAGGCTTATTATAACTTTTATTAAACAAATAGTTGTAGATGAAAATAAATGCTATAATACACAAACAATAACTTCATATTTGGGGTATAAATGTACTTTTATAGCTCTTTCGAAATGTTATAATACATTTTATAAAGATCAAATATGGTGTGCAAAAACGCTATAAAAAATCTATTTTTTTTATAAAAAAAAAAGTATTGTGATTAAAGCGGGGTGGGAAAATCGAACCTCAAACTACGAGGTTGATAGTACAAGTACTATGCCAATTGAGCTACTCTCTTGTTGGCAAAAATAGTCTAGTATTTCATAGCGTGTTACTAAAGGCTATAAAATGGTTGGACTTTTTATAGCATTTTAAAAATGCTAGAAGAAGTCTCATACTTTTAATAGCTTGGGTTGTCACGACTTTGCAGAAAACGTTATAAAAGATCTATTATTGCATTTTTTTAAGCTAATGTAGGCGTTTTTTTCTATAGTGTCCCTCCTACACTTTTTTAATTTAGATGGATAATTATAATTGGTATATTTTTAGGGGTCGTTTGGTCGGAGAGTTTTCTGCATGAAAATTGACACAAGTATCCAAATCTCATGTTTGTTTCATAGTTTTCTGCCATTTTCCTGAGAATAAGTTATGACCAACTATTCCCAGACATCATGATTTACCACCGACAAAGGTTTTCTATTCCCTTCCAAAACTGCGAGTTTTCTCTTTTCTCCTCTTTTTATTTTAAATATAATTTCACTTTAAATACAGTTAATTAATTATGTAATTAATATGAATTTAATGAAAATAAAATACATATTTATTTTAAGAAATGAATAATAATTTATTAAAATATTTACTTGACTTATTTTTACAATAAAATTTTATTAAACGAATGCAATTATTTTTTTACATAAACTAGTAATTTATTAGCCAACATTATCTTAAATATGTTTATTAGTAAACTAGAATTAGTTAAATTAATAGTTCAATGATAATAATTTACTACTTTATTTTTTTTAATAATCAAGTAATTATTTATTGCGATTAATTTTAATTCGATCATTCATTATGAACATGTAATCATCATTATTGATCAGTTAATTATTTATAGCGATTAATTTCTATTACTTCATTCATTATTAGCATATCATATTTACATTACCTTTTTAGTGTTCTTTATTAATATATCATATTTTTATCTCTTTTTTTTTTTTACTTTATATAATATATTGTTTATTAAAATATATATTCTTATATTATTTAATTAAAATTAAAATTAATAATCTTTAACTTAATTAATTAGTATGACGTTCATTAAATATATCAATTGGTCAATTTTAATTATAAATTACTCAATTTTTTAAATATTTATAACTGAAATTATTATTGATTCATAATCAATTAAATTTTTTATCGATATATTGAATGTTGTTTATTGGTTAATTTATTAATTTATTATAATTATAGAAAATTTTCATGCTTAATTTCATAAATTAAATACAAACATAATTTTTGTTATTAAATTTTTTATAGAATTCCCATGCACAACCAAACACAGTCAGCTATTTTTTTTCAAAATCAACTCTCTTTGTTTAGAAAAAACCACTGCTCGCACGAGATTTCAAGAGAAATTTATTTCGTGGAACTTGAACTTTGTATTTGTATTAATTTTGTGGAAATTGAGTACAATCTCTAATACATAATATTTTGATGCTTTAAAAATAAAATATAATCTTTAAGCTGGTTTATCTTCTTGAATGATCAGCCTTTGGGCTTGTTGATCTTCTGGGATGATTGGCCTTTGGGCTTGTTGATCTTATGGGATGATCGGCCTTTGGGCTTGATGATCTTCTTGGACGATCGATCTTTGGGCTTGTTGATCTTCTTGGATGATCGGCCTTTGGACTTGTTGATCTTCTTGGAAGACCGGCCTTTGGGCTTATGATCTTCTTGGATGATCGACTTTTGGGCTTGTTGATCTTCTTGGATGATCGGATCGGCCTTTGGGCTTGTTGATCTATTTGCATGACTGGCATTTTGGCTTGTTGATCTACTTAGATGATCGGCCTTTGGGCTTGTTGATCTTCTTGGATGATCGGTCTTTGGGCTTGTTGATCTTTTTGGATGATCAGTGTTCGCATGAGGCTTCTGGAGAAACTTGATTTGTGGAGTTGAACTTGAGTTCGTGTTGATGTTGATGTTGATTTGATGTGATGTGGTTCGATCTCTAGTACTTGATCTTCTGATTCTATCTCGGTTGAATGCGTACACTTGATGTATAGAAGCAGAGCGTATAGATGTTCTTGAGCTTGGAGTCTTGGAAGAATGTTTGTGTCTTCAAAGGACTTCAGTCTTCCAGCATGGTTAGTATGTTCATCTCTTTAAAGGACTTCAGTCTTCCAGCGTGGTTAATATGTTCATCTCTTTAAAGAACTTCAGTCTTCAGAATGCTTGTATCTTCAAAAGACTTTAGTTCTCAGAATGTTTGTATCTTTAAAGGACTTTAGTCTTCAAGTGTGGTTAACATCAAGAGTCAAGGAGTTTTCTGATTGTAGAGAACTCCCTCTAAGCACTCTAGAGTGTAGAATTGTTGACCCCTCCAAAATAGGACAGTTTCTCTATTTATAGAGTTCATAGGTGGGCTTGGGCTTGACTCTTGGGTTTGAAGAGATTGAATCTTCAACATTAAGTTGTGAAGATACGGTCAATTTGTTTAAATCTTCTAATCTTCAAAGCTTCAAATAGTTCAGATCTTCAGTTCTTCAGAATTTGCGAGCTTTAGTCTTTGAAGCTTGAGAAGCTTCGATCTTTAGCACTTGAGAGCTTGAGTCTTGGATCTTGGAAGCTTAAATCTTCAGAGCTTTAATATGTCTTCTAATCTTCAGAGCTTTAGTGTCTTCTGATTTTTCAGAGCTTTGATATGTCTTTTGATCTTCAGAGCTTTAGTGTCTTCTAATCTTCAGAGCTTTAGTATATTTTCTGATCTTCAAAGCTTTAGTATCTTCCGATCTTCAAAGCTTTGGAGGAGTTATGTTCTTCAGATGCTTGGAGCTTCAGACATTAGATCTTCAAAGGGCTATTGCCTTCAATTCTTCCAACATTCTCCAAATGAAGAGATAAGGACTCTATTTATAGAGGTTTCTCATGGGCCTTACATGGGCTTGGGTCTAATTAGGCCCGAATTGGGTTTGGGCTAAAGTTGGGCTTCGGCCCATTTGTTGTTGGACCAAAATATTGGGCTTGAGCTTAATCTTTAATTTAGCCCAAAATTTCACCATGAGTTTGAATTGGGTTGGACCCAAGTGACTTTAATTACTCGGCCCAATCCAACTCATAATTTTTCCAATAGACTCGGGTTTTCATTGATGATGTGGCAACTCGTGATTTGCCAAAATTTCTTATTCAACCACTATCATGAAGAAAAAAAAAAGTTAAAAGTTTAACTAAAAAAGTCATTGATAGTTAAATTACAATTTAAATATTAAAACAACAATTTCTTTTAGAATAATCACTCTAATATTTTATTCTTTACAAAAATTATAAATTAACCGTCTGATACTAAAGAAAAAGTCTAAATATGATTATAGTTCAAATTCAAAATATTTCAAGAACAAAAAGAAGTTCAAATTCTAAAATAAATTGATATACTAATTATAGCCTTTTGTTAGTTTCTTTCTTTATGGCATATACTAATTATGGCCTTTTGTTAGTTTCTTTCTTTATGGCATATACTAATTATAGCCTTTTGTTAGTTTCTTTCTTTATGGCATATACTAATTATAGCCTTTTGTTAGTTTCTTTCTTTATGGCATAGGGATAGAATTAGTAATATTCAAGTGTCAAGAAAAATAGTTTCAAACTTTCAAAACGAAAAAGGCAAAGGCAACCATTCCAGACTTATGTTTGGATATAAAAATGCATATGTTCACATTTTCAGTAATTTTTGGTATAAATGACTCATTTAGGGTATTTTTTGAAAAAAAAAACAATTTTAATGAAAGATCGAGTGTCTAATTTAATTTATTTATGAAAGTGTAAGAGTATTAATTGTCTATTATGTTTTGTTTAGATAAATAATACTTTGTATGACTTAAATTGATAAAACATAATGAAATATAAAAATTGGTATACTTTATGAAAATTTATGGTTTAAATTGATAAAACATAATGAAATATAAAAATTGGTATATTTTATGAAAGTTTAGGATTTAAATTGGTACAACATTCAAAATTTATGGATATAAATTGATATTTTATTTATATATTTTGTGTCATAATTATAATTTTTAATCAGACAATGATCAAAATAAACTAGGTTTGACCCATTTCAAAGCCATGGTTTTTATTGGTAGAAAAGGTTCATGAGCCATATAAGACCCTTTTTTCTTCAAGCCTCTTACATAATACTATCTTTATTCAATAATAGAAAAAAAAAAAACTCTTAAGGAAAAACAAAAATGAAGTGAGCCCGTGAAAAGATCTTAAAAAAAAAAAAATTGGAGAAATTTTCATTTGTTAATTGCATCTTTGATAGCATCAGCAGGCCCTTGTGCCTTAGCTTTCACTTGTTGTCCAGCTTCTTGCATTAATTCCTTAGCTAATTGGGTTGCATCGCTTGTCTTGTCCATCATATTGCTCACCTTCTCCTGCATATATGAACATAAACTAACACATTACTCTTATCACCTCTTAATCACACAAGCACAAAATAAATGTAGCATATATTATTAAATGATGGCATAAATAAATTTATATAGTAAAAATCAAGCGAATCTGAGCTTGACTCTTGACTTCTCCTACATGATAGCTCATCTTTTGAGAATTATCTATTTTTTCTTTGTAAAGATTTTAAAAAACACCAAAAGGAGCTGACAACTCCAAAGAAAGACTCGATGAATATAGCTTTTAGAGTTTTGTTTATTTAGAAAATAAAACTACTTGAGAGTTATATATAGTAGTTACAATCCAATCACTAGTTGAAAGCAATGCCACAATCAATAATTTTGCATGCCACGTGTTAGTTTGTGATTTGTCAGAAGTGACACTTGTCATATGATGTGGTTTGAATTGTTCTATATTATTGGGCCAATTGACCAGGCTTTAATTTAGAGTTGAGAAATATTCTAACATTGTCCACAAAAGTTGGTAACATTTTTTTAGGGTGTTTCATTTCAATATTTTTTAATTAATTTTAATATGTTAGAATCCTACCTTTTTGAAATTTCATTGTTTTTCTTGCAACATCTCCATAATTTTGTTTGAGCCACATTCAATAGCACTGACAAAATTCTAGCCAATTACAGATTTCTATAAGCTTCAGTTCTCTAACTCCATTTTTAATTTTCTCTCTGCATGCTACATTTTTCTTTTTCTATTTTTATTTTTTTCGAACCATATAATATAATATTCTTATCATTTAGGTATTTCATGTTACATTATTTTTTTTCTTCATTTTTTAATATATTATTGTTCATAGTATTAATATATATTGTAATAGTTTATCTACACTTTTTATTCTCGCTCATTGTAATGGCATATATCAGATTTTATATGTATATATTTATATCCCTACATATAAGAAATATAAACATGGGTAATAACTGGAGAAATGATTAAATGGGTTTTAATCTTAATTTTGCTAAATTTTAATTCGTTTGTTAAGGTGTAATATTTTGAATTTGTTGTATCAATTCTTCTTTCATTCCCCCATTGTAGATGAGTTGTTACTTTATTTGGCTATGAATATGGGGTTTCATCTCATACCATTCTTCATTAGTTGTATTTAATGGAGAAGATAGAATGTAAAAGGAGGATTATGGACATAAATTAGGGCTAGGAGCTTTCGTCCAATATTGTGAAGGTAATGTAAAGGATAGGGTGGATCTAACATAGAATATAATGTCAAGCACGATGGCATAGACAATATATATGACAAGTGGAGCAACACGAAGGAAAATAAAAATATAAATACACAGAGATTGATAACCTAGTTCGGTGCAAATTCACCTACGTCTGGGGGTAGTGTGCCTGATGGAACGCAACTTCACTATATAAAGAGTTTGGCAATCACAACAAAAATACTTATCTAATATACTCTCTCTTCAATGACTCACATACAACTACCTCTTCAGTCTCAACTTAGGCTCCCCCTAAGTTTGAACTCTCATCTTTTCCAAAAAAAATGCTTCTCCAAGCTTTGTATGAAATCTCATCAATACAACATACTTAGGCTCCCCCTAAGAGTGAGATCCCCTCCCATTCATCAAATTTAGGCTCCCCTAAATATGAGTTTTCTTTATCTTCAACGTACTCAGGCTCCCCCTAAATACAAAATCAAATCAAACTCCTCCCGAGTTCTACAATGGTTGCCAAACCAAAAATCTCAACAACAAAATACAAGGATTTTCAATAATACATGGAAGTCCAGGCTTAGACAAACCCTAAGCTCAAAACTCTCAATACACACTGTCACACCCCGCCTCGAGCCGACCTCTTGAGCTAGAGGGAAGGCGTGAAGGACCGCAGATACCATTCTTTGTGATACCTACTGTCCAACTAAACCTCTTTATTCTCATAAAACTTTAAGCCAAAGATGTAAACAACAACTGTATGATTAAGCTCATTTTATTACAAACAGTACAACGTTTATACAACTCTTAGTCTTAACTACAAAGTTTATGACAACAACTCTTAAAATCTGAATGTAACTGTAGCTGTGGCAGACCTTAACCTTAGCAGCACCCTGGAACTCCTCACCTTTCGCTACCTGGAAAGAAAAACATGAAAGAATAGAATGAGCTTCAATAAGCTCAGTGAGTGGTAAGCAACTTCTAGAGTCTAAATCAACTCATAATAACAAGCATATCATAACTACGAGGTTAATACTCAAACCTCAGCCTTGAATGAGTCTGATCTCAAATTCTACCTACACACACGGTAGATAGTTAACTGATATTAATCATAAATGCTTACTCTCTTGCGTTCTCTTTGTTTTCGATGTCTCCTATGTGCACATAGCTCCCCGCTTATTCTATAGTTAACTGATCTATAGTATACGAATAAGGTTGGGTGCCTTATTCTGGTAACACTATTGGATGCAACTTACTTTGTAGTTGTTACAAAGAGTTGTAAAGTGCTACAAACGAAGTGATCCTAATTCATACATGTTATGACATGAGGAGTGGGGGCGTCCTGTGTAAATGGGTTTGTACAAGATCGGATCACAAAATCAGTTACTCTTACTTTATAAGGTTGTTTACTGTTTAGGACCGACTATTTCAAAGCAATGACCTAGGTAACTTGACCTTAATCCTGAGCTAACTATGAACTTCTGTTTATTCGGGATTATTTTTAGATTTGCATAGGTGAGGGTTGGCTCAACTGCGTCGGCTCAATAAACTCCCATTTCAAGGGTAAGATCGGGTAGATAGCTGGGGACGTAGGGTCAAGAAGGAATTCACTCATACCCATTTTTAGGGATAGTAGAGAGGTTGTTCCCTTAAGTGCTAACTTTGGGTCTTGAACAAGGGGCTCCACCCTCTCATTGACCCGAGAGGGACTCGGTTTGTTGATTGGATCATAAATCAATTGTTTATTAGAGAATCAGTAGAACTTAAGGAACAAAAGGTAATCTCGGGGGTGAAACGGACATTTGACCCAACCGTTATTACGAACAACCTGTGAAGGGTTAACTTACTAATCATGGTTATATCGAGTGGACATAATATATCTACAATGAGGGAAATTCAACTATGGACTTTAGTGGAGTGACCCATTAGTTAACGAATGGGGGTTAATACGGTGTAATGAGTTTAGCCAATTAATCTCGGATCGTTGGAGCCCATGATTTGTAGGCCCACGAAGTCCCCCTACTAGCTCGTAAATGGATTAGCTCTAGAGTAGCGTGATAAGTTAATTTGAAAACTTCAAATTAGAATTAAAGGAATTAGTAATTATATGAGATATAATTACATGTTTAATTTTAAGAATTAAATGAAATTGGAGAATTAATATTTAAATATGATTTAAATATATGAAGGTGGATTTATGTAAAATTAATTTAATATTGATATTAAATTAATTAGAATTATCTAAATTATTTCAATTTTATAAATCAATTTTATTTTTTAAATCAATTTTGTAAAAATAGACAAGTTAGAAAATCACAAAATGGAATATCGGTTTTTTCCATTATCATCTTCAAAGTAGCTCACACAAAACCCATTTCTTTGACTTCAATAACTCCAAGAATGAGGTGCATCTCATGTCAGCACAAAATAACTCCAAGTTTCCTTCATTCAAGCTTATTTTGAGACCTACAACTCAATCTAAAGCTCCAAGAAAATAGTGGAGAAGATCTTGAGGTGGTCTATAACAAGATTTGGAGAAGTTAACAGCTGAGAATCGAGCTTTGAAGAAGTTCTACAAAGGTATGACTTGAAACCCACTTGTTACTATGTAAGCATGCTTTAGTTTCTGTCAAAATTAATGAATTAGAGTGCTTATTGATCATCGTTGCTTCCGCTGCTTGCTGATACATTCTAATATCCCGATCATATAATTTCATTCTCATGCTATTTACTCATTCACAACACAAGCATATACATATGCTCTAAAAGATATGTTTAAGACATAAAAGAAAATACAACTCACCTTGGTAAGGTAGGAACCTTTCTCTCTAGAAGTTCCTTGGTTTCCTCCGCTCTCTTTTGAACCCTAAATACCAGATTCAGCTTCAAGCTTAGATTAGCATAGTTCTAAGCCTTTTTCGAGATATGTCCTTCTACAAACATGCTTTAAAATATCTCAGAAAGCTTATCTTAAAATCTTAGCTCAGAACTTTTCGTGGTTTGGCCGGAATTCTCAAATCATCAAAACTGGCCCAAGCTTACCTAAGAGCTCGACCCTTCTATCTTTTCTTCATTCTCTAGTTTGATTCCTTGAAGTCTCTTCTCTGGTAGCCCTACCTTGAAACCTAGACTCTAAGAGTTTTCAAGTGGCTTTGAAATCACTTAAAACACACAAGTATTCTGGGAGAACTTCTCGTCCCAAGTTGATGCTACTTCCAGACCTCATTGTTCGACAACATCTCTTCCTCTTGGAACTTCTTGATCAATGCATGGCTATCTGCTCTCAAACACTTTTCCTAAGGTTTTTCAAGAGGATTTCGGATTATGAACTAAAGAGTCACCTTGTGGTGGTATTTATAGGCCAAAGGAACTAATCCTTCTCATCTTACAAAGCCTTCAACGCAAGACACCTCATACTTTGGAGTGTTTGTACTATGCTTCACTACTACAAAATCTACGTTACTTGACACCGGTAGTTTTTAATTACTTGAAATTTCTTTGGAAAAAACATCAAGTAATGTTCGATCGTCTACACGATCGTTGTTCTCTAGTCTCTTCCTCAAGCCAAGATCATACAGAGCCCACGAATCCTGGATTCTCACATCAAGAATACCAAGATAATCATTGTGGTGGTTTCCTCACTCAACTTGATTAGTTTTGAGAAGCCATTGGCCGTTCATTGTGTTCGTGTTGTTGATTGTGCTATGCACCGATCGTTGGTTCATGCTGCTGTGCTCTGGACGCTTATAGATTGATCGAGGGAGTTTGAAGAATGTTTTTTTAAAGGTACACATACTCTATCCCTTAATTCTATCATTTAGCATGCTGTAATTTCTAGTTGTTGCATGACCTATTAGTTTCCGTTCTTGTACTGTAATTGTGTATGTTCAACTCGAATGGAATTTGGAACGATCCTTCCGCTGCTCATAAAAATCCTAATGTTTGATTTCCTTCAATATCTAATATAACATATAACCTTTAGTTTATACTATAGCAAATATAATATAATCTATAGTTTAAATTTCTCTCATTAAATCTATAGTATTTAATATAAATAAATTTCATATTAAAATTTAACCTATAGTTTTTATATGAATCCAATTCACATAAATAATATTTGAATCATATTCAAATATTTATTTCCTCTCAAATTAAACTTTATAATATAATATATCAAATACATATATACAATATAATTAATAATATCCCTAATTAATTTGAATAATTCAAATTAATCCAAAATTAATTCAATTCTCAATAATCCTAGTCGAGCTATAGAGGGGACCTTATGACCTATATATTGAAGCTCTAATGGTTGATTAGTTAATTAAACTCTTTAATTAAATTAACCAACTTCAATTAACTATCTATCATTCTACTAAAGACCGACAGTTGCACTCTTCGCATTACAAATATATTTATGTGTCAATTGGATATAACCAATCAATGATGTGATGATCTTTCACAAATTGCTAGTGAGTACTGTTTAAACCAAAATTATCGTTTTGACCCTGTAGTTACATCTAACTCTTAAGTACCACTGATCCCTCTAACAAATATTAAGTCATAGCCCAACTATGACCAAACCCCTCTAGGGCTAGGAGAGGGTATGGCGTCGCATTGTTCAAGCTCTAAAATAAGCCTTTAAGGGAGAAATCTCTCTACTTACTCTAATTATAGAGAAGAAGTGAATTTCTTCTTCTGTAGTTGTGTTCCCAGCTCCCCAATCAGATGAATCTCTAAAATGGTAGGTATATTAAGTCGACAATACTGGCCACTCTCACGTATGTAGATCAAAGGACCGCCTTCATGGGCAAGTTTTCACAATTCACTCAGGATTCAGGTCAAGTCACCTATGGTCATCCTGGTGAAATGTAAGTCTCTTCTATCAACAGTATTATATAGTGGGACTATTTATTTCGTAGTCCAATCTTATACAAACTCTTTGTATAGAACACCACGCTCATATATTTCCACATGAATGATCAAGATCAGATCATTTATAGAACTTTACAACAATTGTAACAATTATAAAGTGGGGCATATTCATAGTGTCACTAGGATAGGTATCCGGCCTTATCCATCTATTACACACCGTTTAGGTTATCACTTAAACACAATCCATCTGTATGTCTCCACATACATATTTAAGTTACAGATGATAACTTTGGATCTTAGTTTATTGGTTTTGTGGGTTAATGCTACTAAATGTTAAATAAAATACCTCTTATTTTATTTGATAAATAAGTTATTTGTATATTACAATTACAAACTATAGGACCCACGAGATTTAGAGCATCAACCCCCACAATTGTAAATAAAGTCCATAAGAAATTTGGAGTAAATTTTAGCTATTATAAAGCAAGGAGGGCAAAAGACCACATAATGAAGTCTTTAAAAGGCGATGCACGTGAATCATATACTTTGATTCCAAAATTTTTTATGAAGTTTGAAGAAAGGAATCCATTTTTTGTTTCCAACTTATTAACGAGGTTGCATGGTCTATCAGTGATAGCTTCTATCACTGGTAGAAATCTGTCACTAATAGCATTCATCACTGAGGACATGAAAACGATGGAAGCTATCGATAATAGACTTGAACCAATGATAGAAGCTATCATTGATAGACACCAATCAATTATACACCTTTTATAAACTTGCTTAATTGTTTATTTTCATGTTTATCTTATTTTAGGTACATTCAAGGTCTATGAAGCTGACATAAATGGGCATTTTGAGTATTGTTATGTTACTATTGGAGCACCAATTGAGGGTTGGAAGTATTGTAGACCTACTATATCTGTTGATGGCACATTCTTGAATTGTAAATATGTTTGGACTTTTCTTATGGCTTCAATAGTTGACAGTAGCAATCAATTTTTTTTCTCTTGCTTTTAGTATTGTTGATTCTAAAAATGATGCATCATGGAGATGGTTTTGTGAGAATATAAAGAATAGTTTTGGCAAACAAGAGGGATTAGTCATTATTTCTTATCGACATCTTAGCATTCCAAAAGGTGTTATGAATTTTTCCAACTGCTGAGTATTGTGATTGTCAACGACATCTTTTGCAAAATATGAAGTTAACTTATAAAGGTTCTTTAATTGATAACATATTTTTTAGTTATGCAAAAGCTTATACAATTGATAAGTTTGAGTTTTATACGAAATAGTTTTGTTTGTCTCTTCAGCCTCTCCTTAACAACAAGCTTGTCCATATTTTCCACTGCAACCTTTAGTTTACACTTTTTTGGACTCTTTTTAAGAGTCTTTTCAATAACCTAAAATCATGAGGAAAAAAACAATATGACATTTATCAATACGCTATCAGTAAAGTAAATAGAGCTTCATATCATTGTACTATCTATGATAGAAGCTATCACTGATAGTATGATATCAAGTGATGGAAGCAATCATTGATAGCATGCTAATCCTACATTTCAAAACATCAATCAATCAATAATTACATTCTTTTTATCATTCCTTATTTTTCTTTCTTTCTATTTTCTTCATCTACGTTCTCTTCCTCTTCTTTATTTTATCTTTGTAGACTCATAAATTTTTTTGAAATTTTATTCATCATTTTTATTTTATAGAAATTTTTGTCTTTTTCACTGTTTTAAAATTCACAAATTTATAAATAAAAATAAAAAAAAATTATTTCCTTCTTTTTCTTTAAATAAAATAAAATTTTAAAGAAAAATATTTTTTTTTCACTTTCGCATTTTTAGGGGTAAATTTTTTTTGATGTTTTAATTTTCATATTTTATAAAATAAAGTAAAATATTTTCTTTTCTTGCATGCTAGAGAGAATAAAATCTTTTAAGTTTTGATATTCATATTTTGTAAGATAAAATAAAAGATTTTTTTCGTAAAGGGAAAATAAAGGTTTTAATGTTCAAATATTTTTTGTTTCGAAAATTTATTTTTAATTAATTTTGGAAGGACATAATCATGACAAAATAATTTTTAACCAATCAAATAATTCTTAATTATTTTATTATTTTTATTTTTAATTAACTGATGTTTGGATTCTTAGGTGGAAAAGATTTGATATTAATATATGGACAATTTTCAAATATAAGAAAATGAACAAAAATATTTACAAATGATAAAAAAAAAATACATCACAATCTATCTATGTTTGGTTCATAGTACTTCAAGTTAAAGCTAGATTACCTCTTTCCCCGTTTTTTGGCTAAAGATTGACCAACTTCCCTGGCCGAATAGAAGAAAGGGGCTTCTATCCAAGGTTTAGTATACCACGATAGACAGCAATAGACTACTATGTGTTATACTGTGATATTTTACTGCCATGTGTAAATATTTTTAGCAGTTTTGTCATTTAAAATAATTTTCATTAATATATCTTATTTTAAATCAAGTTTTAATAAAATATATATATATATATATATATTTTATTCTATTATTGTATTAGAAAAATATTTGTTAAAAATATGCACTTGTTTAAAAGAAATATTTTCATAAAAAAAACATTTATTTTCTTAAAAAAATAAACTTTAAATATTTCTAATATCATTCGTAAATATTTTCTTAAACAATAACAAACCTAAAAAGAAATGGAATTCCATTAAAAAAAAAAAACCTTAAAACATAAATTTCCTTAAAAAGTTTTGTTTCTCCAATTATTTTAAAATAATTCAAAAAAAAATAATATTGATTTTATAAACAATAATGTCCTTAAAAAATTTGCAAAAGATTTATTTTACATACTTTTTAAATGATAAACTAAAATAATCTTCCAAAAATATTTTGGAAAAAAAAACTTTTAAAAACTTTCCTATCACGGAAATTAGGAAGTCAAGATGTTGACTTTCCTAATATTCTTTAGGTGATGAATTTATTTTGGAATGCCAAATCAAATTTGAATACAACTTTTCTCGTGGCCTTTGACAACTCATAATTTTTGTTCATTATTGTTAATAATAGGGATCAATAAAATTTGGAACACTTAAAATCAAAACAAAAAAAAATATTTTCTTTACAAAGAAGTCTTTCTTTAATAACACAAGAAAAATAAATTTTCATTCTTGGAACGAGCGTTGTGGAATGCTAATACCTTCCTTATACATAAAAGACTCTCGAGCCATTTTTCTTTTCTTTGCAGACCAATTCAGCATAATTTAGGTACTTAGTCATTCCCTCTAAATCAAAACTTGTGGCAACTCCATTTTTCTCCTCTTAGGAATAGTGTCGGCTGCTCTGTGTTGCAAACCTGTAACGACAATCCTTTTTTTCTTCTTTATCTTTCTCTCCATCCTTAAGTTCTTTCTCTTCATCTTACACTACTACATTTTCATTAACTTGTTTCTGTTGGTCATTTACTTGAGTGTCCTTGTCTTTATTTTCTTGAGCCTCCTTGTCCTCAGCAGTTTCAAGTTTAGTCTGCATGCGTATATCATTTATGTTATTATACTTCTTTAGACCAATAAAATAAAAAAGTCACAAATTTTATCTCTTTGCCTCCAACATCTATAAGTTCCAAAATTGCATCTAAAAGCTTCAAACTAGATGATAATGCTTTGTTCTTCTCAAGAGATTCTTGAGAATGCTTTTCGTCACTTTCTTCCTTTTGTGGAAGTTGATCATTGATAGCTTCTTTTATGTGGCCCAATATATCAAGAATTTCCTTATGTTTTTCATGCATGTTTTTCTTAATGTCTTTCTCCTTTTTTTAGTTCTTCAAGTTCTTCTTGTAATGAAGTCATTTTTCTTCCAATTGATACTTGTTTCCTTTATTTTGTCCTTTTCAATTTCCATATCCTTTATTGATAGCTCTGCAAAATACCCATAGTAGTTTGATTGTAATTCTTGTTCAATTGGAACCAATGAAGCAATAAAAAACTAAAAGATTAATGAAGATGTCAGTGACACTATCACTACTTGATGACGTGTTTATAGAAACTAACACTGATTTCAAGATGTCACTAATTGTTTCTATCTCTTATAACATGCTATTTGAAATAAATTATAGAAGTTATCATTGATAAATGGAACTCAGTGATAGAAGCTATCACTGATAACTTTAAGTCAATGATATCTTCTATGTTATTAGTTAGTTATTAATGATAGAAGTCAGCGATATCTTCTATCTTCTATGTTAGAACACTTATAACAGGAAACAACTAAAACCAACCACAATGCAAAACAACACATACAAGACATTCATAACTCTTATAAATAAGCCTAAGTGTCATGCTCCATGCATTGTTTATTCATTATTACTTTTATATAACTCTTATATAACAAAGTGATGAAACAGGCATACATGCTCTCATACACCCTTATACTATAACTCTTATAATATAAAGATGATGCATGAATATACTTAATGCATGCATAAATATAACTCTTATATTATATGATGCATGAGCATGCTCTTATGTAATTTAATCATGCAAACTACTATATTTTAACTCTTACAATATAGAGATGATGCATGACTAATGCATAACCTATGGTAGGATTTAAAACTATATGGCATACTATATGACATATAATTAAAACATACAACTCATGTACATTCACCAAAATTAATGGACCAGGATGATTAGCCTCAAAAATCGGAAATAAATCTATCTATTACATTAAACCATCGAGTAAACTGGTTCAACAAGCGAACCTGGTCTTGAACCGCCCGAACGAAGCCTTCTTTGTGATCGTCTAGAAAAGTTGGTCGAGTAACCACGATCGTGTAGCAATGATCGAGTGCCTTTGACTATGTGATGAAGCATGAAGGCCACTCGATCGTGCAGTTTGAAAAATTCCTGAAAGTCATTAAAAATTTCGTGAGAAATAGATATCGTCTAGAAGGTTGTATTGCTGAAAGTTATATAGGAGAAGAAGCCATTGAATTTTGTTCTGATTTCCTGTCTGGAGTAGATCCTGTTGGGGTTGGCACTCATAATTCACAAGACTATTTAGACAATTCAAATATTGGTAGACTATTGTCCAAAGGAGTTTCTTTGAATCTTGAATAAGAACTTTTATATCAAGCTCATCGATATATTTTGGAAAATACAATTGATGTGCAACCATATTTAGAGTAAATTTTTTCAATGATTTTAGTTCTATTTTTTTATTTAGTTTTATGATATAAATCTAACTATACAATGTTTCAATGTTCATTTCAAAGAAAACATATGATGGCTTTGCAATTGCAACATCGAAATAAGTCTAAAAATCATAAATGGATTGAAGAGGAACATAATCAGACTTTTATATCTTGGCTACGAGAAGATGTAAAATGTTCAACCTATTATTTTACATACACTTTTTAATGCCTGAGTTCGAATGAAAATTCTCATGGTAGGTTGCAACTGAGCTTGAAATGGGAAATACTGAAGTTTCAGATAACTTGAGGTGGATTGCTCATGGTCCTCATCCTTTTGTGATTACAAATGGTAGTTACGTAAATTAATGGATGTCGCTTTCACACAAAATCTTATCATAAGGATTGAAGTATACAAAATAGTGGAGTTAGTTTAGTTGCAAAAACGATGCAAGTGTTTAGTTCAAAAGATAAATATCCCAACATTGGAGATATGTCTTTTTATGGAGTGATACAAAAGATATGAGAACTAAATTATCATATGTTTAATGTTGCTATGTTTAGATGTGATTGGATTGAGAACAATAGTGGTATCAAAATCGATGAGCTCGATTTTGTCTTAGTCGATTTAAATAGAATAGGTCACAAGTATAATTCTTTTATACTAGCAACTCAAGCGAGACAAGTATTTTATGTCGAGGATCCAAGTGATATTAGATAGTCAATTATGCTTACCCCACCACAAAGGGACTTTGAAGATAGATATAATGATAATGAACTTGGAGATACAATATTACACTGTCAAGAAATACCCAGTGATATGTCGAATGTTGATGTACATATGACTTGGATGAGAACATGTCAACATATGTACGATCGAATTGTGAAGGCACATGGATACCTACATAAAATTTTATGGGTAGGTTATATATTGTGTAATATGATAATTGTTTTTTTAGTTTATAATTTTTATCAATCATATTTGATTTTTTTTGTTTTCTTAATATGTATGTAATGGTAATTATTTCTTAAATTTGATTGCAGTTTTTTATTTATACACCAGATGGAGCATAGTACAGTGGGTGACGAAGATTTAGAGCTTGGTGACAAAGAAATAGTAGTTGTCAGGTCAAATGAAATCACCAATCAAAAGAAGAGAGAATGGGGAGCTACTATTATGTTTGATGTAGCACGTATTAGGAGTGCGGGAGAAAAGAAGTTTGTGGAATAAAATGAAGATAGCGTACCCATTGGTGAAAATGGAGCTAAGTTAAAGTCTTTCATTAGGTCCTCTACGCATTATCATGTACCTATTTTATATACATCTTGGAAACATGTGCCTACTGAGTTGAAAGATAAGATATATAGTACAATTGAGGTATATATATTCAACTTTTTACCTTGATAATATTGTAGATGTATATGTAATGTTTTCACTAACTTTTCAATGTTTAGGCCACCTTTGTAATTGTTACAAGATCTAGGAAGAACATTATGAAAATTGTAGGCATAATTTTTCGTTAATTTAAGAATTGGTTAACAACAAAATACATTATGCCATTTAAAAATGAACCTCAACTTCTGATAAATCCACCAGAAAAGTATTCATTTATTGATCAAAGTCACTGGGAAGAGTTTGTAAGATCGAGATTATGTGTAAAGTTTCAGGTAAATTATTAATTTTATTTTATAAATATTTGTTATGTCATTCCCTACTAATAATCATTACGTTTGTATAGGAAAAAAGACGCTTTCAACAAGAACGTCGATCTAAGAATAAGTACAATCATCGAATTTCAAAGAAAGGTTATGCTAACCTTATTGAGGAGATGGTAAGAATTTAATATATGTTCTCATGATTCCTAAAGTTATCACAATATCTAATTTCTTTCATCATTTGAATGTATAAGAAAGTATCTTCAAATGAAAGTGATTTTGATCGAGCTAACCTATGGAAGAAGGCTCAAATTAATAAGAAAGGAGAATACAACAATGAAAATGTTCAAGAAGTCGACAGTCGAATAGTAAGACAAGGATTAAATTTACATGAAGTATATGACATATAGCTTTATTATTTTAAGTTTCATTTCTTTCTAGGATTAGATCTCAAAGAATAATACAGATCCATTATGCCACAAACTTCATTCTCCCAATGATATCTTAACACAAGTTTTGGGTACTCAAGAAAGGCACGAGCATGTGTGTGGGTTTGTGGTTTTGTTACTCCATCGACTTACTTTCATACATTGAAACGAAAGTAAAAACATGGGAATGATGAAAACAAAGAAATTGTAAGTGAGAGTGAAGCATTTCGTCAACATGTTAGAGAATTAGAAGCTCGTCTTCAAATGTCATCTTCTACAATATTTTCTGGACATGGAAGTTGCTCCAAGCAATATTTAGCATATGAGATCGAATCTCGAGATAAACAAAAAGACAAGATGAAGACTACATATGAAAAGAAACAGAAATAGAAGATTAAGGTGGAGGAGAGTAAGTCCCCAGAGAAACGAAGAGACAAGATAAAGGTGGATGTAAATTACAATACAGAAGATTTGAAAATCTTTAAGGCAAGTGACATTAATAAAATCAATTAAGTTCATCATATGTCTAATTTTTCTACTTTATATACTTTTGTTACTATGATTTTGCTGCATTAGAAGAAATCTTCAATGGAAATGACTAAGAAAACGAAAGTTAGTGACTCAATATCGGTTCTTCTGGTATCTTTGAAATCCATTCTTAGATATGCTGAGAAGGTGATGGCCAAAGAGTCTAGTATCTCTTTACAACTTCCAGTTGGACTTTTTGGCATCGGTCGAAAGAGTTGTGTCCTACTAGAGGTCATAATTAATTTTTGTAACATGGATGAAATCAAGACAATGACTTTGGTGGCTTATATGGCATAAGTAATGTTATTACTTTTGTAGACTTCAGTTCTGACGTTTCTTTCCAATTTTGGTCGTTTATATTTATGTTATAAATATTTTGTAGGTACTTGCACTCATCCTTTATTGATTCAAAGGAAAGTTCACAATACACTTTTATATATCTATCTCTCATTTCCTTTGGACATAACTCTCAGGAAGTTAAAACTCGAAACCTGTGTAGTAGACTGATGGTCTTAGAAGCAAACCAATTAGTTTTTACTCCTTTTAATCCTGGGTGAGTTAAAACACGTTTTGTTTTTATCAATTTTCATTAGCAATAAAAATATTAATTATATTTTATTAACTAGTGGTCATTGGACACTACTTGCTATAAATTCATACGATGATACTGTGTAATACCTAGACTCAATAAAGACAACATTGTGGGTAGATATACGATATATAACTGACACGTAAGTTAACATTTTTCATTTATAGTGTTTGTTTTAAAGTGTACTTTATTTTAGAACAATTTGTGGTTATTTCTTGACAAATAGGGCAATTGCAATGTTTCAATCTCAAAAGAATATTAAAAAAAACCGGAAGCAAACCTTATGGAGAACAATAAAGGAAAGTACAAATTAACAATGACTACTTATTCATCATATTAAGTAAACACTTAGTGCATAAGGATTCTTCATCCTTATTTACTGGTTTTTTCTCTGTAGTGTCCTCTACAAGTTGGGAGCATCGAATGTGGATACTACGTCATGAGGCGTATGAGGGATATTGTGACCAAAAGAAGCATTGTCATCTCATATTTAATATGTTATTATTATTTCGAAATTTCAAATAGCATAGAGAAAAATAGAATCTAGTATAACATTTGGCTTTTATATTTATAGATTGATACAAGTTAACCGTAATCATAAATCGAGTTAGATGAGGTGCAGATAGAGTTGGTTGAATTTTTAGGTTGCTACATGTGATCGTGGTTGGTCATTTTGGATGTGTTTTTTCTGGTTGATCAATTTCTGGATTTACTTTATATCTATATAAGTGTAAATATCTTTTGGTATTATTTAAAATATGCACAGGGGGGATAGTTTTGGATTGGTACATGTATGGGTAGATGAATGGTTTTGTTGATAGAAGTTTTGGAAATGTATTATTTGAAACTGTTCATATTGGGTTGGTTGTTAGAATTATGTTCCTTATATTATTTTGAAAGTGTTCATATGAGTTGATTGTTAGAATTATGTTGCTTAGGTTATATATATTGACAATGTTAAAGAAGTTAAGTTTTTATAAAGAGATATTGGTGGTTTTTTGTTGATATATAAGTTTGTCAATGAGTGTATATTGTTTATTTGATTGATGAAGATATGTCATATATATACCAAATGTGGTTGTTGGATAAAAATACAGAAGTAATTATCAATAAAAACATCAACATTGTAGATTTTTCTAAAAAAAAAATCACAAGCAAATTTCTTGATTTTTTTAAATGTCAAGTTCACAAAATTTCTTGACTTTTTTCCTTATCAAGAATGCCCATATTCTTGACATTTCAAAAATTTCAAGTGTCTATGTTTCTTGACATTTTTTAAATGTCAAGTTCACAAAATTTCTTAACGGTTTTTCCTGATCAAGAATGTGCATATTCTTGACATTTCAAACATGTCAAGTGTCTGTATTTCTTGACGTTTTTTAAATGTCAAGTGTCACTTTTCTTAACGTTTTTAAAATGTCAAGAAAATCGACATTCTTGACATTGACTTCCTTGATGTTTTTAAAAACGTCAAGAAAAGTCATTCTTGACATTTAAAAAACGCCAAGAAACACTATTTTTGTAGTAGTGGATCCCTAATTAAACAATCAACAATCTAATTATAACAATGGATTATTATTGATATCCAACTAATGATATCAAGTTGTAGTATAAGAAATAGAGATATATCCATCAACAAACTTAGATAGGAAATAGAGATAGTAGATTTCAGTGATAGATCTATCAGTGATATGCTTCAACATTGATGGCAATGTATGAGGCTATCACTTATGTTGCTATCAATGTATAAGGTTATCACTTATGTTGCTAACAAGTTGTTCCAATTTGCATGTAATATACTAAATACTAGGAAGCCTAAAATAGCATAATCTCAAAAAACTATCAACATACTATTATTACAATCGATAAGAACAATATACACCAAAAAAATAGTCGTGAATACTTAGAAACTAAATTAGCAATTAAACATGATATAAAGAACTTCACATAATCAACTTTTTTCAGAAAAAAAAAAGAAGCTATCATAAAGATCAAAATGTAGAATAAAACTTGTGGAACACTCACCAAATGTTAACCAAATAGAACAGGTCGAGAGGATGTAAATTGAAATTTAAGCAATAAAATAATGGAATGAGATTAAAAATTGAAGGTTTGGTAGAATAAGAATCAGTGTTGGATGGAAATATAAAAATGAATCTCTTAAAATCCCTATTAGATATTGAAAAAGATGGAGAATACATGTAGCCATAATTTGAAGAAAATCAATGAACTATCAACAACATATAAAAAAATATCATTTGAAATCAAAATCAAGACTACTCACTAATTTTATGATTTTGAAAGAAGAATCAGCAAGAATCGATGATGGCCGAAGAAAAAAAATCACTACTATAAACGGAAGAAGAATGATGCCCTAAGTCAATAGATGGTTTAAAAGGATGACTATTAGTGAAGAAGAGACGGAGAATCGAAGAAGATAAGATGAAGAAGATGAATCGCGAGAAGAAGCGTACCTTTTGAATTTTGGAGCCAAATTGAAGGGAAGAAGAATAGTCGCACATATTCAAAGGGAATAATTGATGGCTATCAATGATTGTGGGCGTTTATTGATTGCAAAGTTTGAAATGGGATTATCTTGAAAATGGACCAGACCGTGGATGTTTTTTTGGTCTTTTCAGACATTTGGCCTAAATTTGTTCTAAATTTGCGATTAGTTTTCCCTTGTTTTATAAATTCTAATGTTTCTAGGTTGATAGCTATCTATGCAAGCAACTAAAAAATAAATGGTATTTATTTTGAATTTTTTGAATATGAGGACTAATATTTTACTAAATTAGTTATACGAAAGAAAGTATTTAATCTTTAAATCAAATAGGCCAAAAATCCCTAGGGTTTTTTATTCTAGACAATCAATACGATGGGTTAGGTGATTTCGAACTAGAACCCTAATTATCCCCTTAATTTTTAACATTACTCCAAACATTTTTTCTTTTTTAACATTACATCCTCTCTTATTTTTTTCTTTCGATTTTTTAAAATAATTTTTTTTTCTAAAAATATAAATGAATATGAAGATTCCAAAAAATTATTTTCTTTCACACACCAAAATTTGTATTCGACCAAAATTTTAAAGATTTATGCACAACTCAGCTAGGCTCCAAAACTTAGTCTCTCAAGATCCAAAATTATCTCAAAAAAAGAAACAGAAACTAACACCCAAATGATTCCTGCCACATTTATTTATTTATTTTAAAATTTTGTTGTAATCATTCATTTGTTTCTTTCATTTTCTGTTTGTTTCCTCAATTTTGGTTTGTTAATAACTCCTTCAAAATCAAAAGATTACCATACCTCTACCATCAGTCGTTTAATGGAGGAGTTGAAAAGTAAGAAAAGGATTATGAACATTGATGGGAGCATGAGGTTTCCATGGAATGTTGTTAAGGTAATATTCTCTAAACTTGCTATCTCTAATTTGCCCTTGTGCAGATCATTTGTAAAACTTGGAATGATATTGTTATAGATTATGCTTCATCTTGTAAATTCATTCCAAACGTTTTCTTTATTTCTACCCATGATATCCGTCCCTCCGATTGCAATTGTAAGTGCAACTCTAGATGTCGTGGTACTCGTGAAAGCAATCATAGGATCCATTGTATAACCCTTGACTCATACAGTTACATCGGTTTTTGATGATGAAAGGAAAACCAAAAGACGTACTATCTTGCCTTAAAACGTATGTCTAGCGGCCCGTAAGCACACCGTCAAACATGATAATAACATGAATGTGAACCCGTCGACCCACACATGTCTAGCGGCATGTAGGCACACCGTCAAACATAATAATAACATGAACGTTAACTTGTCGGTTCACGCATGTCTAGCGGTCCATAGGATATTGATACGATGAATTATGTTGCCTCATTTGGGTTTGAAGGTGATCACAATTATTCGGGCGTCTCAATTGTTAGTTCTTGCAATGGTCTGCTACTTATTTTCAAATCAATTGATGATACTTTATGTGAGGGCATATTAAATCCGATGACTAATGAGTTTTTCGAAGTTCCTCAACCAGAAATATATGAGGAGGATAGCCCCAGTTCTGGATTTGGCTTCAACTTTATGACAAAGCAGTACAAATTGTTCAGAGTTATCTATCAGGATACACAATAATTTAGTTGTCTAATGGACATCATGAGATTTGATGGTAGGAGTGGAACCCATGAATGGAGGCATTTTGAATGCCCCCAATTACGTTCGGCTTTTATAATGCTTACATGGATGGAGTTATTTATTGGGTGGGACAAGAAAAAGGAAAAGAGTATGTGATTTATGCTCTCGATGTTGGGACTGAACAAATTGAGGCTATTGTTGTTTTGGAAGTTGGGCCAAACATCTCCTAGTGTTATGGGTATATAAGGACATTTAATAACAGTGTTTATGCATGTATTCCTGTCGTTGAAACATGCTATAGGAGGATTCAATTGTGGATGATATAAGGAAAACTTTCATGGACCAGAGAATTTGTTATGTATGATGTGCCAAAAAATTGTGGTACGATCATTCATCTCATTAAAGTCTTCAAAGATGGAGAGAGATGGTTTATGGTGAATGGAAACATTTTTTGCTGTGATAAGACTGGGACGAACATCAAGATAAAGACATTGTTGAATAGTAATGAAATAGGTTTTGAAGGGTTTTGTCAAATAAAATCCTTAAATTTTGGACCTCTCCAAAATATCTTGGCAGGCTACCAATGAAGTTTTTTTCTTTTTCTTTTTTTAATTTTTATTTTCGTCGGGAGGAGAAGATTGTGCTTTTTATTTATTTCAAGAAATTATGTTCAACTATCTATCGCCACTAGAAGAAGTTTGGTTAATTTAAGTTACATTTTGATGGTTGCTATTTTATTAAATTTGGTTTTCAATTTGTGGTTTTTTATGAGTTTCATGTATTTTTCAATAATAATAATAATAATATGACTCCAGGTAGGGGACAACTATCGCTAACATAAATATCATGCATCATAAAACATAGTCTCACACCTTAAGCATAACATAAAATACATATATTCTCATATATGTCATACTAGACCAAGATCATGCTCATGTATTCTTGTAAAATATCTTGCAAAACAAGATCATGCTCGTACATGTAACATACATCATACATATCTAAAATGAACTCACATATCCTCTCTAATCAGACATCTTGATTCATAGTCTTAAAACTATCAAAATTATCCTTTTTTTTCTTTCCTTAATTCCAAACTAATATATAAAAAGTTCATTAAAAACTAAACTCCCAATCCTTTTGGAAAAATTGATTTAAACCAATTATCATATAAAATCAATTTAAATTAATTATTTTTTTCAAATAATAAACAATTTTCAAATCTCCCAATTTTTAGTTTAATTTCCTAAATTAAAATAAAATTTTGAAATAAATCCAAAATCTCCTCAAATAAATTCGAGTTCGAAGCAAATTTATTTTTTTAAAATTGAATATCCCTGCACAATATAATTCAATTTAATATCAAAATTCAAAATAACCCTCAATATTACAAATAATTGAATTAGAAATACATAAAAATTTAGGATGTCACATTCTTCTCTCCTCGTTAAACTTTTATTCTCGATTTTTTTTTTTTTTTTTTTTTTTTGAAAAAACTCTAGGTATTGGACTCTCATCTCGTCCTTTAGAAGAACTAGTGATTCTGCCACAAAACTTTCAATAGTAGTATCTCTTTGTGCATCACTTTCTTGGCCAGAATTTGAATAAACTTATCCTCATAACTTAAATTCTCATTCAACTGTGACGTTTCAAAATCTACCATATAAGACAGATATATCACATATTTCCTCAACATAGATACACGGAAAAGATTGTGAATTATAGAGGGACATTATACACGGGAATGGGGTTAGTAACTGTACCTTTTCTAAAACACAGATACTGAGGTTGTTTGTAAACCAATTAAAGAAATGGTGCAGAGTTTTTGTCTTTTTATACCAGAGGCCCACTTTTCTTTTTCTTTTTCTTTTTTAACACATAAATAAAATATTTTTGTCTTCCATAAATAAATTATATACGGGAATGGGTAAGTTTTTGTCTTCCATCTTTTCCTTAAATCTTTTTTAACACATAAATAAAATATTAAACTATCTACGTAAATAACAAAACGAATATTGATAAACATAGTTGGACTTCTATCAATATCTATCAATAGTAGAAATTAATAAAAATTTATTATTGATAGAACTTGATAAAAATCTATCAATATCTATTAGAGATTGAAATTAACATAAGTCTAAAATGATTAAATTTTGCTATATTAGCTAAACAGTTTCCCTTATTTTTTTATTTTTAAAATTGTATATATCACTTTTTTGTCACCTCTTTTCCTTCTCCCTTTCATCCATTTTTTTTAGTAGTATTGAAAAGTTTAAATTTATTTATTACAGTAAAAAAAAAAAAAAAATTATCTTAGATTTTAGATTTAATTTCTATTTGATCTCTATTTTTTAAAATGTTATATTTTTAATCATTTAATTTCGGGCAAATTATGTTTCAATCTAATATTTAAGTTTTGTAATCTTACAATTGTACTATTGGGATATTTTGTTTCCATTCGTTCTCCAAGTTTCGAAATTTACGCTTAACCCTCAACTTTTTCAAGATTTAATTTTAATCGTGATAAAAAATGACTTAAAATATGACTTAACTATATTTATTTTAAAATATATAATGGATATAAAGATTGAAAGTGAGTATTTAATAAAAAAAAATGAAGTTAAAAGTATAAATCTTAAAACTTATGGACCAAATTAAAACAAAAATCTCAATGGTATTACCTTAAAAAAAATTCAATGGTGAAATTGTAATATTTTGTATTGGAATAAATGGTTTGTAATGGTTGCATCTTTTCAAATACCTTAAGATGTGTTAATGAGTGATTGCATCATTTCATAAATAACTAAATTGAAAGAAAGGGCATGACTCGCACGAAAACAAATTAATCTATAAATATATCATTTATTCAAATTGATTTCTCAACATTTTTTATAGAAATATTCTTCCTTAAAAAAAAGGAAAAAGAATAAAAACTCCATTTCAAGATATGTTGAAGTTTGGTATATTCACACTTTGATAGAAAGGAACATGTTCTATTCTAAGAGACAATTACTCTCTAAATTCAGATATCTAAATTTGTCTTAAAGAGACAACCTCAAGTCGTTGCACTCAAATAGTTTCATGTATATGAATGTTATTTTTTTTTATTTATTTTATTTTTATCTAACAGTGGTTTCAGCCCCTTCTCCTATAATGTTAGGCGAGGTGTCTTCTGCTCTCTTCGATTTAGAAAGCAACTGAGTGGCTTTCGCTCCTTGGTCTATTGTCTATCGATGTCCTAAAATCAGGAAAAAAAATTCAGCAACAGGATAAGAAACGTCGAGAGGATCGACGAACCTGAGAGAGGGATCCAGAATCTGAGGAAGTGACTGGAAGGGAAGGAACAGGTCTCGACTGCTGATCTTCTGAAGTAGTCCTAGCCTGGGCAACATAATGGTTTCACCGCCGAGAAGAAACATGTTGTGCCGGGTGATTGAAATCCTCTGAGGTCAACTGAACAGGCTGACAATCGGTAGAAGATGCTGAGTAAAGAAGCTAGCTTGAAGAGTGGGGTTGATCCGTAACATCAACTATAGAAGAATGAGGTTCGAGTTGATGAATAGGAGAAGGCTGCAATACATCTCATATAAGGAGAGGGGCGAAGTAGCGTGACCGATAGGGAGAAGGGTGCTTACCTTTTTTTTTTTGCTGAGCCGTATCTTGCTGGGTGGGACCAAGAGAAAGAAAGGACAGGAGCTTATCTAGTTTGCATTCTATTCTACTCCAGCTTTCCTTGTACGATGCCAGGTGCGCAGGAACGCCCAACCGGTTTCTACTTTCACTTTGTCGTGCTGCTATGATGTAACGTGCAGTCGTCCCAAGGCAGCAGGATGTATGGTATAGGGTTCCCTATTTTCTCTCCCAACAAGTTCTTACGCAGCGGAGCAAACTCCTTTATCGTCTTGCATTTCCTAGCCCTTCTGGAAAGAGATTCAATAGCACCGGTCAAAGAGCTAACAATGACTTTCTTTCCATCCGGAGTGATGGTTAGGCCACGACTAAGAGAACAAATTTCTTCGATTTCGTCGAGCTACTTCAATGGCTCGATATGAAAGATACTGAAGGAAAAAAAAGAAGAAAATGGTAATGGAAGTCAACACTACAAGAATTTTGGGCTTTAATGTCAGTTGAAAAAAGTGAAATCGGCTGTATAACGTCAGTTAAAAAAAAAAAACAGATCTTTAATGCCGGTTTTAAACTGACATTGAAGATAGGCTACAATGTCGGTTTAAAACCGACCTTAAAGGCCTTTTTTTTTTTTTAAACTTTATTGAAAATCCATTTCAAAGTATATACACCAAATAGTACATAATCCTACTACTCCCATTACTAGCCTCGTATATAAATTATTTATTTTTTATATACTAGCTTTAATTTAATAAATGGATGTAAACTTATGTTGAGTTTATCTTTTTTTTTTCTCTCTCTTTAGTTCAATACAAAAAATACATATACCGAAGGAGAGATTGACGTAATTCAAACCCAACGGGCAAGTTTTGTTGGCCGATTTGTGTAAGGATGTACTTCTTGTTTTTTGTCTCAATAGAATGTAAATGCTAGCTTAGAATGAATGCAAATTTGTCTAACCATGATCTGTTTATTGGAAGATTTATGTATCATTCTTTTTGTTTATGGGGTATTTGGTGTAGTATTCATGGAAGTACTAATTGATATTTGTGAATGAGAGAAATGATTATTATAAAAGTGGTTGATAATTATATAAGTATATAGAATGGATTGGAAATATTAATTCTTGTTTGTGGATAAATTATTATAGAAATGTGTTTCATTGCAGGTAACTTTGTATTTAGTTTTGTGGTAGAGTATATTGTTCTGTCTGTTGTTATATTTCAGGTTTGAGTTTAGTGAATTCATAGGTGGAAGACAAATATTGATGGCTTGCCATGCAAAATTTTTTATATTTTTAAATAAAAAACAATTGCAGACATTTCTTGACCCAACACGAGATATATAATGTCGTTTTCAACTTTTTGATCGATATTAAAAATATAAATTATGGGCTTCAATAGATTATGGGCTTCAGTTGACAAACGACATTAAAAGGGTTAATATCGGTTGACAACCGACATTAAAGATAGTGTTATTAAAGCCCTTTAATGTCGGTTGTCTTTAATGTCGATTTAACCAACATTAAAGACAATCGACATTAAAGGGCTTTGATAACTCTATCTTTAATGTCGGCTGTCAATCGACATTAAAGCTTTTTTTGCTTTTTTTTTTTCTTTCATTTTCATTCACTTTATTTGGAGTGTGACACTTTGATTTATTTATTTATTTATTTTGAATTAGTATCAAATCTTTGTTTTGAAATATCACTCTATTTCAATTTCTATTATCTTTTTTTTAATATATATATTTAGTATCGAAATCTTTCTAAATTATAAATATAAAATACAGTTGACATGGGATCTTTTTTAAACATATTGTACTTCAAAAAAAAAAATATTTAGAAAAGTATAGTTGTTTACAAAATATTTATGAAAATAGGGTTGTTTTTCTCGATAAAAGAGATCTGGAAAAAAAAAAAAAAAAAAAAAGGTTGCTACTGTCACACCTACTGATTTTGAGGCAGGTGGTAAAGATAGGTTGTGGCAGGCGGTAAAATAGGTCGCAAAACCCTTATTTTCTTTGTTTGAATTTTCTTTGTGGTTTATGATAACCATATGTTAACTTAATTTCAACCATAAAAAACTTTATTTAATTTTTGATTTCAAGCAATATATATTACACTCTCAACTTTTATATTTGTATCAATAAATATATAAAGCAGTTAAGTTTATATTTAATAGATCTCCAAATCTTATAAAAGATTAAAAATCACTTTTAATTTATAAACTCTTGTAAAAATAATAATTTAGTCAATAAATTTTAACGATTTAGGTCCTAAACTTTACTATGTAACAATTTAGTTTGTTGTATATTAAATTTTATAATAATTTAGTCTCTATAGTAGAAATTAGTGTTAAGATTTGATGAGATTTTTTTTGCATAAATAAACCGATGAACAAATTAGAGACTCAATATTTTTATATACTAAAATATCTAAATAATAAATTAATAAAATTTGACATTTAATTTTGATGATTTTTTCTATGTTAGGGCCTAAGTTGTTACAAATTTGAAAGTACAAGGATCAAATTATTGCATATTAAGTTAAGGGGTTAAATTGTTACAAAATTAAAAGTATAGGACTTAATCATTATAAACTAAAGTTTAGGGAATAAATTGTTACTTTCATGAAAGTTTAGGGATCAAAAGTATTTAAAGTACTAAGAATTTATACATATTCACTTTTATGTTTAATAAGTCTTTTTTTTAATGTGTTTAAAATATATGTAATATTTTTTACGCATACACTGTTGTGTTTATCATTTTGGATTTCACTCTATATATTTACATCTATATTTATCATAGGGGAGCCTAAAGAATCTATATTTATACCATTTTAGGGACAAGACCGAGTGGGAGTTGGGAACATAATAATATTGAGTGGTGTCTCTGGGCCTTGAACAAAGGGTCTTCACTCTCTCATTGACGGTTTCTGTTTAATAGTTGATCCATAAAAGATTGTTCATGAAAGGAGCACTAGTAATTAAGGATATAGAAGTAAATCAATTGAATATGACTCACATGTAGGTTAGATCAAATTGTGATATTTAATTTAGTAATTTACTAATTTGAGCTTTATGGATATAAGTGTTACCAATTTAATTAAATAGTTAGTAATTATTGAATTATATATTAGCTTTTATTTCTAATCGTATCAAACCATAATGTTTGTTTTATTTATAACATTTGATTAGTTTTAGATTTTGCTATAAATTTGAATTGTATTTAAAGGTATAAACATAAGTTATCTTTATCTAAAAAAAGATATATAAATGAAATGGTTTAATTTGAATTTTTTGAATTAACCTATTGGTTTAAGAAAGAGAAAGGAAACGAAGAAAGAGAAAAAGTGTAAGTCATGAGAGGAGATTTTTGAAAATAAGAAGGGAAGAGAAGAGAAGATAAAAGAATGTAATTTATTGCAAAACTACGATATTTTTGTAAATATTTTTTAAAAGTACCATATTCTACTTTTAAAAATTAAAATATAATTCCAATTTTAGCGAGGACATAAGTCGTTATCATACAATATTCTTATCATAAAAGATCTCTGTCAGGCATGATATGTAAAATCTTTTTTTAAAAAAGATATAAAATGGGGTATAAATTGATCCTTCCATCCCTGATTTCTTTTATTATAAATATTTGAGAATCAAACTCTTGTTCAGCTCTTCACTATAGTAAAGTGGGTTTTGTTTAAAGGATTGGACAGTCAGAGTTTTCTTTGTTTTGGGGTATTATTCTCATATGGGTAAGTGCGCTAATAAATGCACAAAATCTCAATTCAAATGGGGAATATCGATTTAGGGAAGGTTTGTGTCATTTTTCTAATTAAGTTTTTATTTGTAATGCATTAGTTGGTTATTTCCAGCTTTTTCTTTGAGATTTGGTGGGCTAGAAAACAATCGGGGGGTATTTAGCCTCCAAATTGAGTTGGGTAAAAAAATTTACTTACGATTTGGTTCACCAATTATTAAAGAGATTTATTATCATGTTAACTCACCGTTCTCACTTTGTTATTTGTATCAACTTTCCCAATTACTTTCTCCTATAATAATTACTAACTCAATCCCAAGTAATTTGGCAGAAAGAAAAAACTTCCTTTTATACCAGGGACAACACCCAAAGCTAGGGTTTCACCAGTTTACACAATGAATAATACAATGAATTTTAAATTACAAATAGAGGTACATCCTACATGCACTTGGCAGCAGACTCTTTTATTAGCATTCAAAGATTTGGGCGTTTAGAACATAATCAGTTGAAGATGAGGATAATCAATTAATTAAGACTTGGTTCCATTTTGTAATTATTTTTTTTTTTTGAAAATTAAGCCTATATATACTATTTTTATCTCAAAATTTCTTCATTTGTTATCTAAAAACCAAGCCAAATTTTTAATATTAAGAAAAGTAGCTTTCAAAAGATTTTTTTTTGTTTTTTGAAATTAGGCTAAGAATTCCATCGTTGTTGTTAAAATATGCAAATCGTGATAAGAAATAAGGACAATATAGACTTAATTTTTAAAAAATGAAAACAAAAAACAAAATAATTATTAAATGAAACGTTAATCATTTTACTATTCTTCAAAACCAAAACCAGAAAGCAGTTTGCTATATTTTCAAGTCAAATTTTATAAATGGCTATTCCTCTGGTTAGTTCAAATAGAAACGTCTTAAAAAAGAATAGTGAACTCAGTTTACAATTCAAAGGGCAATTAGGTGTCTTTTCTATGTGTAAAATAATTTCTCAGCATTATTATTCTGTCATTTTTATAAACTTTATGAAACAAATGAAAGATTTAAACTTTTCTTTAAAAATTAATAACAAGAAAAACTACCTTTCTTCACGTTTGTAATTTTAAATATTTTTGAAATAAAACGTCAAAAATATTAGAATATACGTAATAGTGTTGCAATGCTACGATTTGACGGAAAGAAGAAAAACGTGTGCGCCTCACACCAACAGGGTTTTGACGGAAAAATAGCCAAATTTGACCGGACATGTTCATGCGTTCATATGTTCGAAGTTTTACTTCCGATCAGGTTGCGGAGATTACCAGTAAGTCCCGCTCTTAACGTCATCTGCTTCAATTTTGTTTTCGATTTGTGAAATTGCTGTATTATCTCGTCTATTTGGTGGACTTGATGCACTTGAGTTAGGGTTATAAATATTTGGTTTCTCGTTCCATCACCCTGATTGTATGAAGAGCTTATTGTGATCTGTACTTTTCTAGTTACGTTAGGGTGTAGTTTGTGCTTTTCCTGTCGTCTTGAGCTACTATGTTGCTTGTTCTTGCAATCTCAAGCTTGATTCTTGAAGTTGGATCAGGATTTTGATTGCTCTTTATGCGTTCACATGTTTGCAGTCCTACTTGGTTACTGTCTGATCTTACAATCGCAAGCTTGCCGTGTCAAGTTTTTGCTTATGTCTATGTTTATCCTTTTCCTTTTGCTGTTGTTTATTAAATTTTTGGATGACTGTTGTATTGCTTTATGTTCATGGTCCATTTCAAAAATACCTTGTCCACCCCAAGACGAGTTCTAAGAGATAATTTGAGTTTTAAAATTATTGTTTCTGCTTAGGGGCTTGAACCAAAGGCCATAATGGGATCTTGGAACAACTCAAGCCCTTACCACGCAGGAATCCCTTGAGGTTGATTTTAATTCTTTTCAAATGAAGAATAGGAGAATTAAATGCTAAATATATTATTTATTTATTTTTGTTTTGACACAGTTTAATACGAGAATTTCCCCAAGGGCGATGCCTTAATGTCATGGGCACCCATAATGATTTAAACTCACAGGTGATTTTAAATAAAATCTTTAGAGTGAACGAAATATAGAGGGGTATCTCAGCGATGTTTGATCTCTTGTTAGATTTCTTAGATTTCATATTTTTCTATGGGCTTCAATTTTTTTGAGAATCTTTTGTAATTATTCAGTAGGAACTGTCTTGTATTGTTGCCATTCTTTCCCTGGATCCCCTTCGTTTGTAGGCATGGTTTTTTTGTATGCCGTTGCATTCTTTCATTTTTTTCTCGATGAAATTTGCTGTTTTCATTTAAAATGAAAAGGGAATGATCTTTAATCATAAATGTGATTACTTGAGATTCGCCCTCTAAAGTAGGTTAGATGCTTGAAGAACTTTCATTTGTTCTAATATCAATAACTTTGTGGCTTTGTCTTTTGTTTTGTGTTTTTGAGTCAAAGGACGAGTGAGGGTGGGGTATTTGAACTTTTGGCTTTTTGATTGAAGGCAATGCTTTAACTAGTTCTAGCTGAGCTATGCTCAAGTTGCCATTGGGGCTTTGTCTTGGTTTTTTACATTTAAGTTTCAAACTTCCTATTCTTTCAATCTTCATCAAATCATTTTTAATGTATAAACTAAACACCATGACGCTATGAGATTTAGATTTTGGTATTATAGCTGAAATCTAGTATATAAGTCAAGCACATTATGCTGCAATGTTTTGGTCTAGTCCCTACACCTAGTAAATCTCAATAGCATCAATATTTCTCAAGAGGGTCAATGATATATGTGTGCTGACATTCATCTTAGAATGTGACTAAATCTTCAGAATTACTGTAAGATAGTGTTGCTTATGGTGCTTTCTTTTTCGTTTTGGTACTTTGGTAGAACAACCAGGCGTTTTAGAGGTTGTCTAAAGCAGTAATAACAAGCTACATTCTGGAGAATGAGGAGCAGCAAGGCTTCACTAGAATATCAAATTCTCCCTCTGGAGATCGGTTTGTAGCCTAAATAATGTGCGTTTTGTGTATATTGGCATTATACTGTATAGTCATGTCACACACACACATATGTATATCTATTTATCATTATATGTCTGATTGTGCCTGTTAGCAATTTACGATTAAGCGAATGTTTTGCCTTTGTACTTCGTTTAATGTTTTCTATACCATTGAACTTGTCTTTTTGGTTAATTTTAGGCTAAAATATAGAAAATATTCATGAATTTTGTATTTTGTTTCAAAATTACTCATAAATTTTTAAAAGTTTCATTATTATCCTTTATTAAGGGTTGCCCTAGGCAAGGTCTAAAGCCCATTGGACGGAACCAAGTCCTAGAAAACAGAATGTTACATAGGAGTCTGCACCATATAAAAGGAAAAGTCAACCCCTTGGTTCTAAGTCGACCAATCGAGCTCGTGAAATTTTATCAAAGGGAAATAATCGAGCCAAGCTCACCACTGACACTCTGTAACCTCGAGGGTCACACCTACTTTGACACTTATCAACGTTACACGTTAAGTTGTTTCAATCTACAAGTTATAGTTTTGGTATATTGCTTCATAGATATAGGTTCTCAAAGGGACGAGTTCAAGGTGGGCTACGTTATTCTTGTGGAGGGAGGAGCATAATGAGCGAGATCTGATTAGGATTACTTCATACGGGATTGATAGGTGTAATTTTTTTTTTTTTTAATTATTATTAGAGGGGATGGGTTGTTGATTGTACAATAGAAAATGTGTTCATACGGCGGTTGATAGTTTTTATACTTTTGAAATTGTTCATATGGGGTTGACCATATTCTTTTAACTTAGAAATACTTTATGAGGTTGTAATATTGATAATATTAAAGAAGGGGCGTTTTTATAAAGAGATATTGATGGAAATTTGATTGATATATAAGATTGAAAATGTGTGTATTGTTTATTTGATTGGTGAATATATGTCATATATATACCAAATGTGGTTATTGGATCAAAATGCTAGAGCAATTATAGATAAAAAGTCTACATTGTAGTTTTTTTCTTAAAAAAAAATCACAATCACATTTATTGACATTTTTTCATTGTCAAGTTAAAAATTTCTTGACCTTTTTTCCTTATCAAGAATGCTCATATTCTAACATTTCAAAAATGTCAAGTGCTAGTGTTTCTCAATGTTTTTTAAATGTCAAGTGTCACTTTTCTTGATGCTTTTAAAATGTCAAGAAAATCGACATTCTTGACACTGGCTTCCTTGATGTTTTTTAAAATATAAAAAAAAGTGATTCTTGACATTTAAAAACCGTAAAAAAAACACTGTTTTTGTAGTAGTAATTACAAAGCCAAAATCGCTTCTGATAATTTATAACGGAAAATAGTGAAGGTTGAATCAATTAAAAAACTTGTCCCTAAATTTAGCAACTAAACACACATAAAATTCTCCCCCTTGTGGTTCTAAAAAAAAATTTACACAATCCCAAACCACTACATAAGAACAACATAATCACCCAACTTTTCATCAACTTGATCATCCAAATTCACTATTTGATTTCCCTCTTATCAATCCATTTTGTAATATTCTCAAAAAGTGAATAAAAGATAATGCCAAATAGTTTTGAAGATGAACTACCATGCTAGAGAAGCTAAAGGGCTAGGCTGGAGAGCAAGTTTGCAATTAGAGAACGAACAATTTAATGAAAAAAGCAAGCAAAGCAACTCAATCGGCAAAAGAGATAATCCAAGAGATATGCCAACAGATGATAACGAATGCTCAAATAGCAGTAGAGGCTATCAAAGATGCTACCGGATTAAACAAATGAATTACCATTTCATTTCAATAATAATATAATGCACAAGTTTTTCCCTTCTTTATGATTTTTTTTGTTAATGAGTTGTTTCTTTAATTTCCCCTTTTGCCATAAGAGAGAGCAGGGGAGATTCTTGATTCGTCTCTCTTTGTGGTGTTTTGATCTAGCTCTATATTTGATGTTATGGTTCTTTCTCATTATTTTTATTATATATTCCTAAGATTATCATACACTTATCTTGGCTATATATTTTATGTTAGATGTTAAACCTTTAATGTTTTATGGGTTAATTACTTTTTACAATTATCAAGATAAGATATGTATTATCAACTTCAAGATCAAAGGTTAGGTTTTCCATTCATATTGTAAAAAAAAAAAAAAATAAATAAAATAAAATAAAATTATATCACTAATATCTTATCAACAAATCATCAAATATATGATTAGGTAAACATGCATATGTGCAATCCAGTTTAAAAAAAGAAAAAAGAAAGAATTCAATTTTATCGTAAAATTGTGAAGTTTTACCAATTTTTACTATAAACTTTCAATTTTTCATTGAATTAGAGTTGCTCTTAAGATAAGTTTTCTGAGATGTGATAACTTTATCATCATCTAACGCTCATTTTAAGTTTTTAAAGATTATAAGTTTTTTAGATGGAAATTACCTAGATTTCATTTTACAATATAATAAAAATGGTTATAAATCTAATTTTTATCTCAAAATCAAATTCATAAAATCGTTAAAATATGAAAGAAAGTATCGATATGATAACTCCTTCAGCTATATAAGAGCTCTATGGTAAGTTAAAGGACATATAATGGAAAATTCTTGCAATACATACAAGTAAATCAAGTAATGGTTAAATGTCAATTTAAAGCAGCAAAATGAAAAGAATAGGTCATGCTTTAATTAAGTAGAACAAAATATGTATAACATATACATTTTTTTAGAGCGAATATAAGATAAAACTTCTATCATTATCAAGAAAAATACATGGGAATGGAGGAAGCTTGTACACCTATTATTTTGCCAAAACTTGGAAGAACAATCACGTAGTACACTCGGTTTCAAAAAAGAAAAAAAAAAGTTTAACTATTGGGAGTGATTTTGAAAAAATTGAAACAACATTTTTCAAGTTCAAAATTACATCGGAAGGTTTTTTTTAATAATTCAAAATCAATTTTGATGGGATGAAAATCTCGTTAGTAAACTGATTTGACTGAATAAAGACATATTTCATAATATATTTAAATATGTAAAATTGATTTTAACCATTTCAAAATTAAATCACTCTAAAACATACACTAGCACTACTACAAATATATCTTTTAGTAGCGTTTATGTATAGCTTTTCATAAAAGAGCTATTAAAAAATCGGAAAAAAAAAAAGAAGCAGAAAGTGAAAACTAGAGCCTGCGTGTTACATTTGGCTTTTTTCTTTTAATAGCATTTATCAACTTAGGTTGCGCTTTTTTCTTCTTCGTTCAAGCAAGGAGCAACTCTACTGTTTTGCTCATATTTGATACGTCTTCAGGTTAGAGAGTCCGAACCTCATTAATCTCAATGATGCGAATGTTTGCATTGTTCGTATGAAAACGTCTTTTGTAATCACTCCAATTTCTCCTTTCCTTGTTATATTTATTTACATATTGTTGCTTACTGATACTTCTTCGTAAGGACTATACCAAGTGAATCATATCTTATATTTTCCTTTTTATTCAAGTTTTAAATGTTAGTTGGATAATAGTATTATTTATTTGAGTTGATTTTGCATTGTTTTAACAAAAAGAAAAACAAAAACAAAAAGTAATTGATAAAATGTGTTGGGTAAAATGCTTTTGCCTCCAATAATTGAGCCTCCAAATTCATAAGGCAAACGATTAAAATCTCATTTGGTATCCATTTTGTTTTTGAAAATTAAACCTACATCATCCATATTTCATACCATAATTTACATATTTCTTAAGTAAATGGTTGAATTTTTAGCTAAATTTCAAAAACAAAAACAACCTTATGAAAGCTACTTTTTTAGTTCAAAAAATTGACTTGGCTTTTTAAACCATCAGTAAAAAGTAGATAACAAAAGGAGAAATTTGGAGGTGGAAGTAATGTTCATAGACTTAATTTTCAAAAATAAAAACAAAAAACAAAATGGTTACAATACAAGGCCTAAATAAGGATAAGTAGACTTATGTACTGGAATTTTGTGTCTTTTAATTTCTCTGTTTTTAATTTAAATGAGAAATTAAGATATTTGAATGCTTTTATACAACAACAATTTTAAGTGCAGAAAGTGAGCCAATATTATGATAGGATCCGAACAATATAACAACAACCAGGATCTCCTTCAAAACAATCAACCAAATAATTGTTCTCCAAAACACCACAAATAAATCATCAAATAATCACCAAGCAATCGACCAACAATGGACAACAATAAACCACAAAATTCTGGAAGACTAAAAATAAAGAGCACACACGAATTATACGTGTGGAAAATCCTTTCGATGTGAGTCCATCCTTGTCAATTTCTCTTATGATAAAACGAAGGAAAAAAGAATCCAAATGCATTTAGTAAACACACAATGTCATTGTGTTGATGTTCATAATTCACCAATTTCTTTCTAATGCGTAGGATAAATGCATGGGCTAGACTTTTCTACTGTCTAATGGCAGAATTTTTTTACTTACGAGTTATTTATTTTGTATTTAATTGCAAACTTTCTTTTTACCAACAGTTGGATGCTTGAATCGAAAAGATTATATTGTGAGTATTGTTTTCATACTAATTATATTGTGAGTATTGTTTTCATACTATTAGATTGAACAACATAGAACGTTGGAGTGTGCCTTGCAATATTTTACTTATGATATATATGTTAATTCACAAATTTATGTTTCTGTGTAAAATTTTGCTCTTCATTCTGAATTTTGGACTTCAAGTTTCTGCTAATGGAGATGGTCATTTGTAGATCTTAAAAAGGTCTGGGTACGTTATGAGTAAATGTATTAGTGTTATTTATATTTCAACTCTGTTTTTGAGTCTTCATGTTTATTTTTTTTAGCTTACTTGAATGTTGAGAGAATGGAAACTAAATGTCACACCCCGCCCCAAACCACCCTTCGCGCCTGGGAAAGGGCGTGACTGACAGCAGTTATCAACCCTTTGATTGATACTTACTGCCTAATAACTCTTGCAGAAATAACTCTGATACCAATGAATAAATTCAACAACCAATTGATTAAGTAGGCCCATCTTATATTACAACAATGTAACGTTTATACAACTCAAAGACTTAACAACAAAGTTTACAACAACAATTGTAAAACCCTCCGAAAGTGTAACTGTGGCGTGTGGCAGATCTTGACCTTAGCAGCACCCTGAAACTCCTACTTTCCGCTACCTAGGGGAGGGGGATAAAACATAAAACATGGAAAACATGAGCTATAAAGCCCAGTGAGTGGTGCCTTTAGATAAACAAATAACTTTGTCAATAGAAATATATTTTTGGGAAAGCAATGCATAGTCAACAAGAACATTACCACAAGTTCATTATTATTTTCCAGCCTAACCGCTGGACAATCCCCAGCTCGACCGCTGGTTAAAACAACTAACCCCAGCTTGATCGCTGGTTATCACATAATATAAACATCCCCAATATTTTCAACGTATACTAAGACAACAACAATTCCTGTGGAAACTTTTCCTGTACCCTATTATCCCGCTAATGTGCACATCGACTATTTTTCCGCTAGCTAAGCTTAAGTAACTTGACTATATTTCCCGTCGGTCGTCACCGACTATAATTTCCCGCCGACCGATGCTGACTATATTTTCCCGTCAAGTACCTTTTCAAGCATGCTAACTATATATCTCGGGTACAATTCCAGTTTCCAACACATACATACAAGCAATATCTTAACCAGCATAGTAATCAGATAAACACATATCCCTGAACATGCCAATTTAACATTATCCCCTATATATATTTACCTATATATAGAATTCATATCAACAATACAACACACAATAACCACTCACCTTGGTTGGTTAGGAACTTTCCTTTCTGAAGTTTCTTAGGTTTCCTTGGTTTCCCTTTTGAATCCTAAATTCCAGATTCAAATATCAGCTTAGATTACTCATAGTTCCAACCTTATTTTAAGATACTTCCTTCTTCAAACATGTTCTAAAATGTCTCAGAAATCTTACCATAAAATCTTAGCTCATAACTTCTCGTGGTTTGTTCGGATTCATCAAAAAATTAAGACTAGTCCAACTTACCCGAAAGCTCGACCCTTTTGTCTTTTCCTAATTCTCCAACCCGATTCCTTGGAGCTTCTTCTCTGAAAGCACTACCATGAAAAATAGACTCTTTTAGCTTTCATATGGCTTTAGAATCACATCAAACGCACAAGTATTCTGGGAGAACTCCTCGTTCCAAGTTGATGCTACTTTCTAGACTTC